>NC_073393.1:13204941-13402441 GCF_028641065.1 Leucoraja erinaceus | reverse complement strand
TCGTTTTCTTGTCCCAGCACTTAGTGGAAGTGGTGACTGGAAGTCGTGGAGGCATCTGTGTGCAAGGGAGGACAGGCGGGTGTTGGGTGCTGATGTTAGGGGCATGTTGCCCAGGGTTGGTGCTTAAGTTTGGGGCATGCAGCCCAGGGCAAATGTTGATGCAGGGCGAGGCTGGGGGGTGGGTCAGCGTGTTGGGGGCGCGCTTTGGGCGGGTGCCCGGGGTGGGGAGGCGGGCCGGTCCGCGTCAGGTGCATGCCGGCGTCATGGGCTCATTACAGTGAGGCGCTGGAGGGAGGCAGCGGTGCAGCAGCAGTGGAATGCGAGCGGGTGAGGCCAGAGCACAGGTCGGCGGGCAGCAACAGTAGCAGCAGCAGCAGTAGTAGCAGACGTACACACACACACACATACATACACCTCTCGCCCTCATGGAGAAGCGCTACTTCAGCATGGCCGAGGTGGAGCAGCACGCCTCGGCCGAATCCTGCTGGATCGTCCACGAAAACCGGGTGTACGACGTGTCCGCCTTCATCCCGCGGCACCCGGGCGGGCAGCAGCTGCTTGTTCAGCGGGCGGGCAGGGACGTGAGCCGGGACATGGAGGGGCCGCCTCACCGCCACAGCACCAACGCCCGCCGCTGGCTGCAGCAATACTACATCGGGGAGTTGAGGCGTGAGGATGACCAGGGAGAGGAAGAAGAGCTGGAACAATTCAGCCAGAAACAGCAGGTAAGGGATTTGTATTAATTTTAAAAAAAGTTATGAGGTCCACTATGAACATTGTCACTAATGTTCCTCTCTCCTTTCCCATTCCTCCCAACCCCATTCCTTCTGGGGTTCCCTTACAAATCCACTTCCAAATTACACTTTGTACAATGTTATCTTTCTGAGGGAATGACATTTCCGAGGTCGGATTGACACTTTATTTCAAAATTATTAACTCGCCCTCTTCCACTTCGCGCCACAAAGTAACGCAAATATGGATTAGTAAGTAGCAAAAAGTAAACAGTCTGTCCATGTGGGGCAGCGCTGGCGGTGACTGCAGAGAGATGGGTTAACATTGGCACAGCTGGTGTGTGTGTACGTGTGTGTGTACCTGTGTGTGTGTGTGTACGTGTGTGTGTACGTGTCTGTGTGTGTACCCGTGTGTGTGTACGTGGATGTGTATCTGTGTGTGTACCCCTGTGTGTGTGCGTACGTGTGTGTATCTGGGTGTGTGTGAGAGGGTTTACTGGGGAGGAACGCAACTGAAGTAGTGCACTTCTGTAAACAACACACACTGGAACTCCAGTCTAGTTCTTTGTAACCTTTCGAGACCGTCAGCATGTTATTTATTTTTTGTTGTTGTTGTGCGAATTAAAAAAAAACTCGCACCTGCTACAGAGTATCTGGAACGGGACGGGTCCAGGCTGCGTGTGGGGAAATAGACTAGAGGGCGAGCTTTCCTGAGCGCTCTCGCTCTCGATCAATGCAGATGTTTGAAACATAAATTAAGTGGGCGAGCGAGTTTTGATTTGAATTCTCAGACCGAAAGTATCTCGTCGTGGGGAATAAAAACTTAGGCATGTGATTCAGAGAAAAGGGGAAATTGGTTAAAAGCAGCATTACATAGCCATGCTCTGGGACGAGTGGATCTGCACTTGTTCGTACTGTGGAGAAACAGGTGCAGCAAAAAGCTGCGTTTTATATGAAAGGGCGTTGACTGGTACAACTAAACCGGTTCAGCAAGTACGTGGGGCCCACGGTTTACATTTAGTTTTCCCTTCCTTTCGTTGTCCCCGTCAAGTTTTTTTTTGTAATGGGAGGGAAAGGATAAGGAGAAGAAAGATATAAAACACTTTTTAAATTGCCGTTTCGGAATCGGCGGTATCGAAATTACAAAGCAAAATCTAGGATCTGGTCACAGAACTGCAACTGTAAGGAATTGGTGTCAAGGGTCGTGGGCTAATTCTAGTTTGATTAAATGTAGTGTCGCTGTGTTATAGTTGAGTTGTTTGCAAATCTAGGTGCAAAAATTGATTCCCAGTATTTACCTTGTTATCTCTCGCCTTAGTTCGTTATACTTTTATTGCAGAGCGAATTTTAACACGGGGTCTGTATGATTAAGGTCTTTTGATATTGATGTAGTTAGACGATTAGTGTATTTTTCCAAATTGATTAAAACTGATAATAATTGCATATACAGATTATGATATAAAGCTTTTATGGGTACCACATTCTTCCTAAATTTGCAGGTATTTTCTCTTGGGTATCCAATTCCGAACTTTACAATTAACTCTTACATTTTTTTTTTCAGGCAGAGCATTGAAAATTGTCTTAGTGATTGCTATTTTAAGTGTCTTTCTTTTTGTACTTGGGTTATTGGCACTTTAGTTGCTGTAATTAGATTCCCATATATTCCCCGCATTATGTCCCTTTGTGATCACCCCTATCGAATCTGTTCCGCCAATGTTCAGGAGAAAATAATGCCATCTTCTCTATTTTAGTTAGTAAATTAATTCTGTGTTCCATCTGAGGCCTTGCCATGCTGTTTTCTTTTCTCTTCAGGTGAATTGAACCTGTTGCCCCAGCTGAGGCGTGGTTAAAGGCGCGGTTGACCGACAGAAGCTGCTCAGTGTCAATTAAAGCAACAGTCAACTGTTGGAATGTGTTTGAAGGCAACTTCCATGCTTTATTCCCCAATCCTTTACTGGTATTGTTAAGGAAGTTGCCTGTTTTTTTTTGTTGGTAACATTAAGGTTCTGCCACATTCAAGGGTTAATGTAAATCCAGGATTCTCCAAGCTTCTGCTTCTCAAAATGGGCGTATAGAAACATAGAAACATAGAAATTAGGTGCAGGAGTAGGCCATTCGGCCCTTCGAGCCTGCACCGCCATTCAATATGATCATGGCTGATCATCCAACTCAGTATCCCATACCTGCCTTCTCTCCATACCCCCTGATCCCCTTAGCCACAAGGGCCACATCTAACTCCCTCTTAAATACAGCCAATGAACTGGCCTCAACTACCCTCTGTGGCAGAGAGTTCCAGAGATTCACCACTCTCTGTGTGAAAAAAGCTCTTCTTTTATGGGTTATAGACGGTATGTCTGGTAAAATTCTGGTTATAGACGGCATTTCCTCATTGTTTCTATTGAAATTGTTGCACTACTGTGCCACAGATTTCTTCTGCGTGATCGGCCAATTGAAATCACATGAAACCCGCTTAAAGTAGTTGCTCTCCTTGCAATTGATATCTTTTGAAGTGTGTATGTGTACAAGGAATGATTCAGTTCAAACTCAGAAATCACTGTTGGCAGTGGGCCAAGATATAGAATGTATACTTAGACCAGCAGAAATAAAAGACAGGTTGTTTTTAATATAAAATGGAATGCAGCTCATCTGATAGGGAAAAATTGACATTTCAGATTGGTGACTTGTGAAAACCCATTGTTTCTGATCATTGCCATAGCGATTGCCATTTATTGCTATGACATAAACTCTTTATCCACAGATGCTGCCCGACCTGCTCAATATTTTTGTATTCTCAAATTTATTTTGCGTGACCTGCGTGAGTTTTCTCCGGGAGCTCGGGTTTCATCCCATGCTCAAGATGTATAGATTTGTAGGTTAATAGTCTTGGTATAATTGTAAATTGTCCCTAGTGTGTGTGTGTGGGATAGTTTGTGTGTGGGGATTGCTGTTCGGAGTGGCCTCGGTGGGCCGAAGGGTCTGTTTCCGCACTATATCTCCTAAAACAAAAGGCTCAGGGCAAGTTGCCATGAAAAGCTCACTGGACCATGTGGTGAAAGCTGTTGGACAGACGGTAGTAATTTGGTGACCTGTTGCTGCCTTTAGTAATGGAAATAAATGTCTAGAAGCATGATGGCATTGTTCTCCATTAGATATTTTCGCATTGCAACACTCTCCTCAAAATACTCAATTTGTAACTAAATTCAACAGTAAGAACATTTTGATGATCCCACAAAGATAAGAAGTGGAGCATATATACACACTTGTGCTAATGTAGAAACAAGGAACTACAGATGTGGTTTACAAAGAAGGACACAAAGTGCTGGAGTAACTTAGCAAGTCGGGCAGTATCCCTGGATAACATGGATGGGTGATGCTTTAGGTCAGGACCCTTCTTCAGACTGAGGTTGGGATCCTTCGGACCGAGTCAACAGTCTGAAGAAGAGTTCTGACCCAAAGCATCACCCCTCCATGATCTCCAGGGATGCTGCCTGACCCACTGAGTTACACCACTACTTTGTGTCCTTCTTCACTACTGCTGATGGCTGTGCCACATAAATTGTAACTGGTTCTAGAAAGCTTCTCGCTTTACTCTAAGTGTTTATTGTCAAGTATTTATTATCAAGTGCAAGTACAATGAGAACTCTTGCTTGCAGCAGCATTGCAGACACATAGACTCATTCAACAAAGGAACACATTATAAATGATCCAAGACAGTGGGGGGAAAAAAGGTATTAGTGCAAAAAAAAAATCGACATTCTAATTTTAAATAGTGCAAATAGATGATAGTTTTCAGACTTTTCTGGAATTTGATTTGAAAATGATAGACCAATAATTGAACATCCAGAACAAGGGGTCACAGTATAAGGATAAGGGGGAAATATTTTAGGACCGAGATGAGGAAAACATTTTTCACACAGAGTGGTGAATCTCTGGAGTTCTCTGCCACAGAAGGTGGTTGAGGCCAGTTCATTGGCTATATTTAAGAGGGAGTGAGATGTGGCCCTTGTGGCTAAAGGGATCAGGGGGTATGGAGAGAAGGCAGGTACAGGATACTGAGTTGGATGATCAGCCATGATCATATTGAATGGTGGTGCAGGCTCGAAGGGCCGAATGGCCTACTCCTGCACCTATTTTCTATGTTTCTATGTTATTGACTCCATTTTTCATTTGTAAAGCTACAAATATCTTGTAAAGAGCTTTGTTTTGCACGCTGTCCAATCAAACCTGATAATACTACACATACATATAATCAGGCGAAACTCAAGTACAATGGATAGAATGAGGGGAAAGGTAAAGTGCACAATATTATTCTCAGCATTGTGCCATAATTGTATCAGTGTCAAAGTTCAATGTCCGCAATGAAGTAGAGGAGAATTGGCGTCTGCTCTGTCTGCTGAAAGGCTGTTCAGAAGCCCGAATACAGAAAGGAAGAAGCTATTCCTGCATCTGGTGGCATTTGTTTTCAACCTTTATCTTCTACCCGATGGGAGAGGAAAGATGGAATAACCGGGTTGGAAATGGTACTTGATTCTATTGGCTGTTTTTCCAAGGCAGCGTGAAGTGCAGATGGAATCATTGGTGAGGAGTCTGCTCTGTGTGGTGGACTGGACGACATCTACAATGGCCTGCAATTTCTTGCGGTCTTGGGCAGAGCTGGTACCAAACCAAGCTGTTATTGCCTCTGCAAGATGCATCATGAACCTTGTCTGCTATTGCTTTACATTCTCCCCCTCCCTTCTGGCTTATCCGATAAAGTTAATGTTCTCTAGATGTTTGCATTTTTTTAACATAGATTTTGACTGCCACTCTTGCCATGTAACTCCAGTTAGTTGCTAAACCTTTCTCGGTAGGTGTGTTTCATTGTTCAACGATACAAGCATCTTCAGCCTTGTGGTATCAGCATGACACATCATTTTCCTGCCATTATATAATAGTGATGATTTATGTAGATATGGGCGTTTTACGCAATGATAAACATTTTCAAGTAATTACAGACTTTGATGTTCACCCAGGATTTCTTTTATCAGTTTGTTCTGGTAGAATATGCATTGTTAATGGCAAGTGGTGTCAGATGAAATGTCCTTTTGGCACTTGTTCTGTGATCAGTCTTGAATCACCTGATGTTACACCTATTGGGTGGGAGGATGTGATCTACAATGGCACTCCCTAAAACAGATTTGATTTCTTCACACACTCCAAAGATGTACAGGTTTGTAGGTAAATTGGCTTGGTATGAATGTAAATTGTCCCTAGTGTGTGTAGGATATTGTTAATGTGAGGGTATCATTGGTCAGTGTGGACTGAAGGGCCTGTTTCTGTGCTGAATCTTTAAACTGAAACTAAGAGAATGATCTCATCATTGCAAGTCATATAATGAAAGTTGTCCTGCCCCTACTTTCATGGGGCTGAGTGGTGTGATGAATTCCAAGTAATTTTCTGTTGCAACTGGACCTGTACATCCTATTTGTAGAGTGCATCCTCCACATATTGGAACAACCTGACAATAAATTGAGTTATTGGTAGGGTTTGCAGGGTGTCTGGTGTTTTATCCAGAGCAGGCAAATTAATTGTTCAAGCACAGATACCACCCCAAAATTGATCAAAGCCAAGAGTTGGTGTTCCCAGTTGTGAACCATTTTATCTCCTCTTACTGTTCCCATACCATTTCTTTCTGATCTTGACTGCCTCGATTGCTTGAGTGATGCCACATGCAAAGATGAAGAGCAGCAACTCTCATTCCACTTGGGTAGCTTCCAACCCAATGGTGTGAACACTGAATTCTCCAATTTCAAGATGTATTTGCTTTCCCCCCCCCCCTCCCCCCTGCCCTTTTCCACCTGTACCGATCCCTCCAGCTATACATTTCTCTCCTCTTCTTGCCTTATCTGACACAATTTTGTCTCCTTGTTACCTTGTGCCTTGAAAATAGTTTGCGTTAGGATCAGGCACCATCTATAGAGATTTTGAGTTCATGATATTTCATTTGAAATGTGAAAAAAGCATGGGTATTTGTTTGCAATTTATCAATGTTATTTATGTATCAGAAATTGTCCGTGGTGTGCTTGAATTCTTTGGTAAATATTTAATATGCATGTTTATTTATACAGGATTCAACTGGATAAATGTTCATTGGTATGAAACATGGAAGCTTTTGCAAACGGGTTTCTGTTTGGAATTTGAGTATGTAGAAAGTTTGCTCCTAAAATAGGATGTCGTGTTTAATTCAGTTAAGTGTAATTTACTAAACTAAAATGGCAGTTCGGCTGGGTAGAACACAAAGTGCTGGAGTGATTCAGGGGATCAAACCCTGGCTGTTTGTCTGATGGAGTTTTGACGGAGAGGCAGGCTGCAACTAGTTAATATTTTGGATGGGGATTGATAACTGACAGACAAAGTCAAACAACAAGTATCGGCCGAAAACTCACTCAACAAGAGTCAGATTATCTACCAATGGTAATTCTCCAGCAGCCCAAACGTCTGCCCTTGACCGGAAACTCAACTGGATTAGCCACTTGCACTGGTTGTGAGTAGATCAGAGGATGGGATATTCTGCAGGGAGTATTTTCTGTCTCTGCAAAGCCTTCGTACCATTTACAAAGCAAGCTGGGAATGGGTGGAATATTCTAGTTCAGCACAATCGAAGCTCAAACCATCCAGTGCAGCAGGCTGCTTGATTGTTATCAATACCCCCTCTAACATTCACTCTCCCCGACACCTCTATGGCTGCAAAACTGCCCTTTCCTCACAGTACCTTCCTAAAGCCACAACCTGCATCGCCAAGAAGGTGATAGGATCGGGTTTATGAAATTATCATCTGCAGACTTCCACTAATTTGCATGGGAAATAAATGATAACTAGGCATTCAAAGATACTATTTGTTGGTGGGGGGTGTGGATGAACATTCAGTCTTTTACTCTGGTCTGTTTGTACTTATTGGTTCATCTCTGAACCCCCCCCCCCCCCCCCCCCCCCCCCCCCCCCCCCCCCGCTGCTTTGTGACGACTGGGAGAACTTTGCACAAGGGTCCTGACCTTTATGCTTTCTAGAGTTGCTGCCTGAACTGCTCAGTTGGTCCAGCACCTTTTTAAGAAGTAAATTCCTGATTAGGTTGTAGTAAAAATTGTAAAATCCGCTTTCACCTTCACTGTCTTGGCAATTTTGTTTCTTTTTATGTTTTGACATGAGTTACTAAGTTACAGGAGCAGAATTAGGCTGTTCGGCCTATCATGTCTACTCTGCCATTCAATCATGGCTGATCAATTTTTTCCTCTCAACCCCATTCTCCTGTCTTCTCCTTATAACCCCTGACACGTGTACTAATCACCCAATTTTATTTGGGTGAATGAGGGCAAGGCGGTGGAACGATTTGAAGCAGAGCATGAAGATATTAATGAGCTAATTTAGGTGCAGTTGTTGGACCGCATTTCATTGTTGCAAAGAATCCACTTTGTCCTGGATGGGAGTCCTGGATAAGGCGATTGGATCAGTCACTATAGACCCTGTTATAGCTGAAGCAGTGGCTTTTGCTGAAAAGTGCCAAACCCCATCAATGAACCTTGAGCGAGCAGGCAGATACTAAATTCATAGTCGTAGATTCATGGAGGAGTATAGCATGAAAGTAGGCCCTTTGGCCCCAAATGTCCATCGCTCCATCAAACATTCATTTTGACGTTAATCCTCCCCTAACCTGTTTTACTCTTGCCGCCTTCTCTTCACTTCCCACCACTACCAATTACCACCACTACTGGCCAGTTAACCTACCAACCCACGTTATTACAATATACGGGAGGAATCCATAGCACCTGAAGAAAGAGGTGCAGCTAATAGAGCAGCTGCAGTAACCACAGTTCATTTCTGTTCTTCAATACTGTGTCTATGTGGAGTTTAGATGTTCCCTGTGACCTTGTGGGACCTTCAGGCACCATGGTTCTGACAAAGTTGTCAACAGTGCACATTGCTAAGGGTCCACGTGGACAATGAGCTCTATTCTGGGTGACTAAGATTCTGACTGCTTGAACCTATGGTGGCATTATATGGGGCACATGGATGATGTGATTTGGTAGTCTCGCCCCAGTATAAATGTGACAGACTTATTCTGTTCATTAGCTCAGGGACTGATGTATTTAGGGTTGTTGGCAGGAAGAGAAATTACTCTGGAAACAATGCGTGTGACCACACTTTCTGGGGCATCCATAGGTGCACTTGTGCAGAACTACATGCAGTGCCCCAAGATGACCCTGAACTTCCAGTATCTATAACTAATTCCCATTTCATTTCCAATTAGACCTTTGTCTCTAACCAACAGTGGAACAAATTTAGGAAGCGATAATAAGCTTGGACATTATAGTCCTGAAACAATGCAACTATAGTGCTTGACAATCCATTATTTCTCCCAAAAGCCATTGTCTTTCATTAGCCTTTTATCAGCAAGTGCCATCACCTAGTGCCACTCACTTCTTCCCAAACACTTAGTTGCAGAGCTTTCTGTTCTCCACCTGACTTTTTACTGCAAATTTTATTTCAGTATTTTTACAAAATGCTTTGGGTTGCAATTTCATCTGGTTGCAATTTCATCAACCCAAGACTATTCTTTCCATACAGATGTTGCCTGATGTGAATATTCCACCATTTTGTTTGGTCAATAGCAATGTTGCTGCTTTAAGATTGTTTGAAGAACTTATTGTTATTGAAAGTCAACCTTTTGACTTTCCCCACCGACCCTTTGACGAAAGGTTTTGTCAGATTTTTACATTTTTTTTTACATTTGATTGGGTTTATCATGATTAGAAGTCTGTGTAGATCTGTTATTTGAATTGCTTGAATATCAGTGGTTCTATAATGTGTTTGCTTCTCTGCAATGTGGCATCTTCATTTTAATCCAAAACTAAATGAGAGTGTGGACCCTTCAATGAAAGATTAGCAATAAATGTCCGGGTTGGTGTTTCCTTGTGCGGTGGATATTGCAACTTCAGGAGAAATGAATTGTCACAATATTGCAGCGGACGTGCACCGGGATCATGGTATGTGGTTACGACGATAGACAAGCCAAATGGGCTGCTTTGCTGCATGTTATTGTGCTGCATTTGTTATTGGAATCGCTCTCGTAGAAGTGTAGTGTTTTACACACTGGCACAGCTTATGGTTGCTGCCTCACAGAGCCTCAGACCTGGGTTCCATCCTGACCTTGGGTGTTGTCTGTGTGGCGTTTGCATGTTCCTTCTGTGATCACATGGGTGCTCTTGTTGCCTCACACATTCCAAGTGCATGCGGGTTGTATTGGCCAATGTAAATTGCCCATTGTGTGTAAGGAGTGGATGCATGTGGGATAGCATAGAATGAGTGTAAACCTGGTCAGTATGGATGTGGTGGGCTGAAGAACCTGTTTGCATGCTCTACTCTTTCAATCATTTACATGAATTTGCCCTGTGAATGAGGGAACACCTCTTTTTAATCTTCAAGCATGTAGCTGAGTCACTGACAACAGAATGCCAGTTATAGACCCGTCATTCCCACTGAGTTTGTTGAGCAGGCACAGTTAAATGTGATATTAATAGTGACTTCTGCAACCTTCGGGTAATATCTATGGCATCAACAGCCTTGTTTAATGTCGAGGGGAGACGGTCAACGTCCAGGTTCAGGAATAGCCACTTCCTACAGCCATTCAGCTATTAAACACTACAACCTCAAATAAGCTCTGAACTACATAGACCATTATTGTTATTATTGCACTATTAGCTTTTTACCTCTCTTATATTGTTTACATTGTACTGTTTACATATTCTGTTGTGCTGCTGCAGGTAAGAATTTCATTGTTCTATCTGGAGCAAATGACAATAAAACACTCTTGACTTTTGACATTGCCCGATCCTTGTGTCATGAAGATATGACTCACCACATAAACCAGTCTGAAGGTTGTCCAGATTTAGCCGCGTCATGGCATAAATCATTTCATTGTCAAGAGCTGCATATTGCAATCCACAATGCCCCTTTTTACGTTTTATGGGAGGAGGGTCATTGAAGTTGCAGCACTTTGAGTTTGGAATGCAATTTCTGAGGAAACTTTTTGGAAAGTGACATTTTGTTTCCTGACACAACTATCAAAAAAAATGCTGGAAGTACTCGGCAGCTCAATGCAGCATTGGATAGAGTGGATGTGGAGAGGATGTTTCCACTAGTGGGAGAGTCCAGGACCAGAGGTCAGAATTAAAGGACGTTCCTTTCGGAAGGAGATGAGGAATTTCAGAGAATTTCAGATGGTGGTGGATCTGTGGAATTCATTGCCACAGAAAGCTGTGGAGGCCAAGTCGATTGATATCTGCCTGGAAGGCAGAGATGGAGATTATTGATTAGTACGGGTGTCAGATTATGGGGAGAAGACAGGAGAATGAGGTTAAGGAAAGATAGATCAGCCATGATTCATTTGTGTAGTAGACTCTGTACCAAATGGCCTCCTTCTGTTCCTATAACTTATGAACTTATGAATATCTGTGGATGAAAATGGACTGACACTGTTGCATTTATGATGGATTTCTGTTTCTATTGATTTAAATTCTATTTGGCCAAGTGTGGCATTGTCAAAAATGATCTTTGCAGTTCTGATTTTTCTCTTTAGTCTAGTCTTTAGATTAACGTGTAAATTGGCCTGGAGCTAAGTAGCTCTTTAAGGGACCAAATCTGAGCAAGTGAGAAGATTATTAATTATTGTCACTCAAGTCATTACTGATGATATCTTCCGTGAATCAAGCCGGGCAGTATTTTGCCATCTTAAATTTATCCACCATGAGCAAGACAAGATGTTAAAATGGACAACTTTCCCCATTTTGTTGGGTAACAGAACTGTTTGCTGGAATGCCTATTAGTGCTGTTTTGGGCAGACTTGCATCTTGCCCACTCGACAGGTCTAGATGTTGAACTCTGCATTTTCATCTAAACAGGTTATCAACACAAATGTATTTGTTCTTGGTTGTAATATATCATTGAAGAAAATAGCATTGTCTCGTTAGCAGCTTGCTTCACATTGGGCAAGGATGCAAAGAATTGGCTTTCTATCAATTTAGAAAGCGCAGCAACAAATTCTCATCCCTTTTCACGTGGCAAACACTTTCCGTTGTGTATTAGGAATACTGTTAAAAAAAAAATACTGGAATTAAGAGGACGTAACTGAAAGCTAGGTTTGATTTATGTTCAAGAAACCACCTAAATGACACAGTGGGATAGGTTGGAATATTTGCTGTGCATGGAATTAATATTGGAATGATTCTGTTTTTGAATGAGCAAGTATAACAAAAGTGCCAATTTCCTGGATGATAGATATCAAGGAAGTTGTACTCCACAGAAAGATTTTAAAGTTAGTGAGAATTTTTGAGTAAACTTTGTTTGCCGAAGAAAAGGCTGAACCAGATTTGGAGTGTTTGTGGGCCGCGGAGATGCACGTTTGTTGTTTTATCTTTCCAGAGGAAAGTTACTTGACCGACATTGTCTTTATTCAGATTACTAAACGGTGCAATAATTGAACAAGTTCAAGAATCTTTTTTAGAGATGTTGCCACAGCGCGCTCTCTCTTGCGTTTATTTAACAACTGCATTTATTGAATCTGCAGCTTACTTGCCATCAGCTAGTGGCTCGCTCATATCATTTCAGCAAACTAATTTGAAAGCCTTACTCCAGTAAGCACATTTTTCACGCTGATTTGGGATTATGTTGCTAAGGAAGTGACTTTCGTTTGCTGTGGCTTCTTTTGGATTAGGGTGTTAAAAACATCCTTTATTCATGCAGGGAAAAAATGACGCTATTTGAAGAGCAGTGATCTTTTCCCTGAGACCCGTTTATACTGATTCATCAACTGACTCCATTCAGGTGGCTCCTGTGAAAGATTTGTGGGCTGTATGGTGATTTCGTTCTGGCAGCTCACGAAACACTTCATTCTAGGGTTTTTTAGTTTGGAGTTCCACCATGTGGTAAACCATCAGGTACTCTGTTTTTTATTTTCCCCTTATCTTAAAGACCTGTTGCTAGGTTCATTGACTACTGTAAGTTATCCCAAGTGTAAGTAAGTGGCAAGTGAACCAAAGATAAATTGATGGGGATGTAGCGAATGAGATGTAAGTCTACAGGGAAATGGAAGAACAGGACTGATACAAATGGTTTGTTGGAAGCCGGCATGGTCGTCGTGGGGACAATAATCAATGCCTCAGTAGTGAGTAAATAAGAGCTAACATTTTTGGGACCAGTCTTCAGAGCACTAAAATTAATATTTATTTTGTTTATGTAAATGTGTGCAGTGCAGATAATAGTTTGATAAATATTCTTAAAATGCAGTGGCAGCACTATCCTAGCTGCCTACTCTTTGAATAATGCTGGATATTGTCACATAGTTGATGATTCTGGTGCTTAACATTTGCCATCTCTTCCCGATGTTGGCGTTCTGTCTCTTGTCTCAGCAGACAAAAGCAACCTTTATCCATCTGCCCGCTGCAGTCGGCCTCTGAATTAGAGCCACTGTTGAAGTTGTTTACAGGCCCCTTGCAGATCACAGATTGGGCACCAATTTATTAAAATGGCCTTTATTTCAAAGACTGCGTCTTAAAAGAATCAATTGTGCTCTGCTTAAACCCATTCTTCATTTTTTGCTAAATTCCCCAATTTAAACCCCCCCCCCCCCCTTCCAAAGAATCAGCTCTGTTTTTGTCCCCGATGTGGGCGATGCTTTTCAAGCATCTGACAATGCACCAGTTGTAAGTCCTTCCATGTTATTCACTGTTTACTACTCTGCTATTCTGCAGTGGCTGGAGATATTTGAAATGGAAAATGCGTTTGTCTGAAAAGCATCATTCACATTATTTGGGACCCACAAGAAAATGCTAGAGTATTGAGCAAAAAACTGTGCTGAGGGAACTTAGGCGGGGAGAATGTGTTGGGCAACACCTGTGTGGAGGGAAAGGACCGATGACAATTTGTGTCGGCACTTCAGTGAGAACAGTCCCAACCTGAAATGTTGTCTGTTCATTCCCACTGCAGATGTTGCCTGTCCTGCTGAGTTCCTCCAGCACTGTTTTGCCCACAGTATTAACGCTGTTCACTCCAATAATCAATTTCTGTACTAATTTGGGTTTGTTTTCCTCATGTGTGCTATTTTTCTAGATGAGCCTCAAAGGTGTATTTAATTTGATATTCATGGACCTATCCACGAGTACTCTAGTACATTTATTTTCTTTGCAGTTAAAACCAACCCGATGTTCCTGCTATGTCCACAGAATCGGAGTTGAACACATTAATTTTCTGCCTTCCTCATGAACCTTCTCGAGGTTGAGCCCAGATACTTTCGTTCACGAAATTTTGTTCAGACCGAAAGGTCTTAATGACAATAAAGGAGACTTTGACTTTGACTTGAATCGAGCAAGCAGCTTGGTGGGAAAAGCAGATTTGTTTCCCCAATTGAGTGACAAACCAAATTTTACAATGGTTGAAGCATAGCTGCTTTGATTGTGAAAGTGGCTTTTTTTTCAAGTCTTTCCCATCTGTTTGCTGTATCTGCATTAACTTTGTTTTATCAGACCAGTCCGAACATGACTAGTTTCTCAGTTTAAGCAACATTCTGGTGTATTCTTACTACAAGAGCAAGCGATTTATGAGAATTCCACCATTGTTTGTTCTTCCACATCTAATGACCCTCAATAGATTCCAGCATGTTTATATTAACTTGCCATGTGCTAACTGGTTTGCAATTCCCAATGTTACGTCCCGCCTTTCACTAATCAGTCTAAGTTCCATTTACAGTGGATATTCTAGAATTGAGGGCATTTGAAAGATCTCAACTCTGGGTAACCATATTTACCGAGCCTTAATGTACGCTAGGATGTTCAATCTGAAGAAGGGTTCAGACCTAGAATGTCACCTATTCATGTTCTGCAGAGATGCTGCCTGACTTGCTGAATTACTCCAGCACTGTTTTACTCCAGAGGAGATGAGCGACAGATGGCGCAATGGGCTAAGTGTTCGGCTGGCGACCGGAAGGTAGCCGGTTCGAATCCCGCTTGGAGTGCATACTGTCGTTGTGTCCTTGGGGCAAGACACTTCCACCCACCTTTGCCTGTGTGTAAATGTAATGTAATTATGTGAAGCACTTTGGGGTCAATGCAAGTTGACTAAAAATGTGCTATATAAATAAGATTATTATTATAGGATTTGTTTGCTTTTGGTTTTCCTGTATCTTTAAAAGTAAATGTCCTTGTGTCTTTTATTCATTATTATAAATGTCAGTAGTTATCTTAAATTTAAACCGGTGGTGCTTTGTTTATTTCACACCAATCAACACATGATTTGGTTCAGTCTAAAAAGGGCAGCACAGTGGCACAGAGGTAGAGTTGTTGCCTTACAGCGCTTGGAGACCCGGGTACGAACCCGACTACAGGTGTTGCCAGTGCGGAGTTTGTATGTTCTCTCTGTGACCGCGTGGGTTTTCTCAGCGATCTGCGGTCTCCTCCCACACTCCAAAGGCGTACAGGTTTGAAGGTCAATTGTATACATTGCCCCTAATATGTGTAGGATAGTGTTGATGTACGAGGATTGCTGGGTGGCATGGACTCTGGGCCAAAGGGCCTGTTTCCGTGCTGTATCTTTAAACTAAGCTAAAAATTTGAAAGAGCACTTTAAAACTACTAGCAAAATGTCTCAAGCCACACGCATAACATTCAAAACAAAGTTGACACCAAGCGATACAAATTTACTGCATGCATGCTGAATCTTTATAAAAAGTTGCTTTTTTTAGGAAGCATGTTGATTGCCTACCAGTCATTAGTGATTAGAAAATCCCGGATGATTGATGGCCGAATTGGAAAGGCAAGAGTTATTTTGTAGGCCGCAGTAACGTTAAGTTGCAATTTCATTTAAATACAATGGGTAAGGTGAGAGTCAACTATCAGCTGATGTAGATCATTGTATAAGTAGGGATGACCAAACAAATCTTGGGGGGAGGGGGTGTGAGATCAAAGGATTTTAACCAACAAAAAATAAAATGCAATAAAATAATCAAGCGGTAACACTCATAAAGGGATTTAATTTGCAGATGGACCATAAATTGGGATTACTGTAAATTGTGGTTTCATGATTCATGTGGACACTGGGCCAAATGGTCTGTTTCCATGCTGTATCACTTTTTGACTTCTTTTAGCATATACACAAGAGGAAGCTATAGAGTTCGGGGATAGGGCCACAGTACGTCTCGACCAAGGATTGTTCGACGTACCCAACAAAGAGGCAAGTATAGCTGGGGCCCATGCGTGTGCCCATAGCCACGCCTTGTATTTGGAGGAAATGGGAGGAGTCAAACGGAAAGTTATAAGGGTAAGGACCAGCTCCGCTAGGTGGAGGAGAGTATCAGTAGACGGGGATTGGTTGGTTCTCCAGTCGAGGAAGAAACTGAGGGCTTTGAGACCCTCCTGGTGGGGGTGGAGGTGTAGAGTGACTGGACATCCATGGTGAAGATGAGGAAATGGGGGCCTAGAAAGCGGAAGTCCTGGAGTTGACGAAGAGTATGTGAGGTGTCTTGTACATAGGTAGGGAGGGATTTAACCAGGTGGGGGGAGGATAGGATGGAGAATGTGGGAAATAAGTTTGGTAGGACACGAACAGGCAGAAACAATGGGTCTGCCAGGACAGTCAGGTTTGTGGATTTTGGGGAGAAGGTAAAATTGAGCCGTGCGGGGCTGGGGAACGATGATGTTGGAGGTTTGGGAGGGCAGGGAGCTGGAGTTGATGAAGTCAGTGATGGTGCTAAAGATAGTTGCCTGGTGCTTGTCTGTGGTACTGGAGAACACCACAGACAAGCACTGGCGAGCTTACTGATCACAAATGGACTGGCAGGCCAAGGAAGACCTCCACAGCTGATGACAGATGAATTCTCTCTATAATAAGAAAAATCCCCAAACACCTGTCCGACAGATCAGAAACGCTCTTCAGGTGTGGATTTGTCAATCATCACCTTCCGCAGAAGACTTCATGAACAGAAATACAGAGGCTACACTGCAAGATGCAAACCACTGGTTAGCTGCAAAAATAGGATGGCCAGGATACAGTTTGCCAAGAAGTACTTAAAAGAGCAACCACTTCTGGAAAAAGGACGAAGATTAACAAGTATTAGCGATGACAAGAGCAATGTATGGAGGAGAGAAGTAACTGCCCAAGATCCAAAGCATACCACCTCATCTGTGAAACACTGTGGTGGGGGTGTTATGGTCTGGGCATGTATGGCTGCTGAAGGTACTGGCTCACTTATCCTCATTGATGATATATTCTGAAGAATATAGACACATCCTATCTGCTCAAATTCAAACAAATGCCTTAAAACTCATTGGCCGGCGGTTCATTCTACAGCAAGCCAATGATCCCTAACGTACTGCTAAAGCAACCAAGGAGCTTTTCAAAGCTAAGAAATGGTCAATTCTTGAGTGGCCAAGTAAATCACCCGATCTGAACCCACATGAGAATGCCTTTTATATGCTGAAGAGCAAACTGAAGGGGACTACCCCCCCAAAAAACAAGCATAAGCTAAAGACGGCTGCAATACAGGCCTGGCAGAACATCACCAAAGGAGACACCCAGCTACTGGTGATGTCCATGAATCGCAGACTTCAACCAGTCATTGCATGCAAAGGAATGCAACAAAATACTAAACATTTTATTTACATGACACTGCTGTGTCCCAAACATTATGGTGCCCCGAAATGGAGGGGGGGGGGGGGGGGGGGTAATTTCTACATGGTAAAACCAAAACGTATAAAAATGACCTTTATTAAATCTGACAATCTGCTCTTTAACCACGTGTGTTTTTTTTCCTATTCCAAATCTCAAATTGTGGAGTACAGAGGCAAATAAATAAATGATGGATCTTTGTCCCAAACATTATGTTGATCATCTGCAGCCTGGTATTTCCCAGATAGTTGCAATGCAGAGTGAGGGAGTTGGTGGTGAGATACGGGTGTGGATGGGATGAAAGACTGGATTAAGTCTCAGTGTTTTAGCATTTCTGCAGAGCTATACAAAGAAAGGGGAATAGGGCAGATTGGGAAGGATACATGGTTGAAAATGAAGGTGCTGGCAACTTAACAAACTGGCGTGTTTTTTAATGATGCTAAGGTGTGAACTGCAGATGTAAATGATACCAAGAATAGATCGTTGGTTGATACAGGAAATATTGTAGGTGAGGAAAGAATACTCATTGCAGGTTGTTTTTTTTTAATCTGTTTATGACTAAGTAAGAATGGGTCTGAGCCACTGATTTGGGATGTTATTTAAGCTTCAAAGCTGTAGTTGGTGGGAAACTGTTTTTGCTTGAGATGGTCTGGAACAAAACATTGTGGTAAGATATAGAATGCCTAAAGCTGCCTTGGTGCATAGATCAAGACTAGTACCACGGCAGCATGAAAAATAAACTTGGGTGATGTAATCTGTATTCATAAAATGTTGGTCACGCTTGATATAAAGGTTCAAAGGTCAGTTTATTGTCACATGTACCAATTAAAGTACAGTGAAACTTGAATTACCGTGCAGCCATACTTAAAGCAACAAGCCACACAACTACACAAGTTAACATAAAGATCCACCACATATGCAGCAGTCAATTGGATGAAATATGTTCCAAAGCAGTTAAACTGGGAGATGTAGGCGCTGTTTGCAGTAATTTAACTCGACTACAAGGTCCTCTCATCTTCCCTGGACTACTGCTGAGAAGTCAATGATTTGCAAATTTTGGTCGCATGAAATGAGGAATCTTTTGAGCAGATTAGAGTGTGATTAACATCCCCGGATATGTAGGTGCAGATTTTACTTAACCGAGATAAGCATTTACAAATTCTAGTTTCGTATGTGATCATCATTTTATAACCTTTGTGCTGCATACCGTGTGTATAACTTTACGTGGGGCAACTTGGTGTGATTGCTGTTCAGTTGGCTTGGTGCTGTCATTGTGGCTGGATGCTGAATTCAACTGATGCCCGGAAAGGGGGAGTCAAGAGAGGTTTCTGGTTCATTATGCACTTCCTTCAATGTTACCAGTGTTTGTGTTGGCTGTGCTGTTTGCATCAGATTTAGTTTGATCCTGTAGTAATTATCATTGTCCATTCACCTACTGTGGCTATGCTTGTTTACTAATTGCACTGCAGACATGTATTCTAACATTTGGTAAATTAGGTAGTTGGATTGTATTATATAAAACTGCCGGATTGTATTATAAAACTGCCTTCACTTTCGCTCGGTGGGCAGAAGCAATCTATTTGATGCTGTAATGCTCAATTCAGAAAGCATAATGGCTTGTTTATGTGGCTTGTTTGACCCTTTTTACTAAACATGGGCAATTGTACGTCCAAGATAATGGCCCATAGAGACTTGCAGCACAGAAATAGGCCTTGAAGCTTGCAGAATCATCAAGCATATGAACACTCAAAATGCTGGAAATTGTGGACAAATCAATAGTTAACTTGTCAAGTTCCAGATCCGTGCTCTCTATCTGCAACAAAGGTTATAAAACATTCTCTCTCCTGCAGATGAAGTCTTACTTGCTGAACGCTTCCAGCATTTTCTGATTTTCAGATTTCAAACATTTTTACAATCATTCTTTGGTGTATTAATCCCTATTTTATTCTCCCTACTTTCCCATCATCTCTTCCCCTTACCCTGAAATCCAACGCTCACCTAGTTGGGACAGTTTACATTCTCCACCTAAACACTGGCCTTTGGGATAGACACAAAGCTGGAGTAACTCGGCGGGTCAGGCAGCATCTCTGTAGAAAAGGAATAGGTGACGATTCGGCTTGAGACCCTTCTTTACTCCGCTGAGCTACTGTAGCTTTTTGTGTCTATCTTTGGTTTGAACCAACATCTGCAGTTCCTTCCTACACATTAATCTTTGCGATGTGGGAAGCAACAGGGGAATATGTACAAAATGAGATCCGGATCATCTTGGAGTGACTGGAGCTGTGAGACAGTAGTTCTACAATCACTCCAATCTGGATTTGAATGATTACCTGTGTGACATTTTTCTAATTTGGGTGTGTGTGAAGGATGCAGAAAATACAGTGTGTACTCTGCATCCTCAACGGCTAAAATTGATCAATAGAAAACTATTAGAACAGCGCTACTAGCTTGGTGGGGTTTACTTCATTAGTTTATCTCCACTTATGAAGTAAGGTTTTGCTGTGATATAAACAATGTGGTCTGGATGCTGGGTTGCTTTCAGGGCTAGGTAAAGAACATGTACCTGGAAGAAACATTTTAATTTTGTGTTGTCCTGACTTTGGATTGCATGGCCATGAAGTTGACCATCTCCAGTCCACCATTGGTCTTGGGTCTTCTGAGGCAAAGTATTTTGGATCGCGATCCTGTCCTTACACAGAGCTTGTCCACTGCACTAGCCTCCAGGCAACAATGATCCCCTACCCACCTGTATGCTTCAAAGACCACCTCCAACAGGCACTGCAAGGTACCACTGCGGTGTGTTTCCACAGGCAGTGCCTAACACAAGGCTCTTGGAACAGTGTTCAGTCATGGCAAAGGATTACCAGAGCGACAAAAATTCAAAATTCTCAACACTTCAGGGGGAGGAAATATAACACTCACAAACTTGTGGGATTCTTCTCCCATGACAATGTGCAAATCCTGTGATGGTCTCAGCAGCCATCTCTGTGGAGGCCATGTCGCTGGATATTTTTATGGCAGAGATTGACAGATTGTTGATTAGTCAAGGGCCGGTCCCATCAGCATGCGCCTGCATGTGGTGAGCGCGACCAAACCGGAAGCGGGGGCCGCGCGGAGGTCGAGTGAGTGACGTGAAGTTCGAGCAATGTCCGCGGGAAGTTTGTCCGTGACGTACGGCGTCAAGACGCTGCGCACGCCCGTCGAGGCAGTGCGTACGGCTTCGAGGCGGCTGTGGGCCGGCAGGCCATTGCCGCGCGGGATTTTTGAACACGGTCAGTTTTTCGGAGCCCCGCGTGATGTCGGGACCAGCTCCGCACAACCCCATATGGCTCTGGCAATCGAAGTGGGACCGGCCCCGCGAGGCCGTACGGCTCTAGCGACCATGTTGGGTTGTGTTTGCCGCATGGAGTCGCATGCTCATGGGACAGGCCCTTAAGGGTGTCGGGGGTTATGGGGTGAAAGCAGGAGAATGGGGCTGAGAGGGAAAGATAGATCAGCCAGGATTTAATGACACTTGATGGGCCAAGTGGCCTACTTCTGCACCTGGAAACAATGAACCCAGAACTGACATGGAAATAAGTCATTGGAAGATTGTTCATTAAGACATTTATAAAATTGAAAATTGATTGGTTTGGGGCTTCAATTATATTTTTGGTTCCATGTGCAGAACATTTTGTGATCCTTGTTTCTAAAGTGCTTCTGTGCTCATCTCAAAGAAAGCTTTCCAACACTGCCAGGATATTGTGCCAGGAAAGAGCCTTTACAATGGATTGCAGGATTCTTGAGTATTTGGTTAATGCTATCATTTGCAAGTCTGTTTCTTACTGGATGTTTTATGGAATTTTTAAAGTATGCATAAAGTAAAAGTTAGTGGAGAATGCAGTGGGTGTGTTCACACCCTAGTTCTGGTATGCATTTGTTTTCTAATCGGTTTGAAAAAGCCAGTTTGGTTTGTGGGTCTCCAAAAATTCCAAACATTTAATTGAACTGTATAAACATCCATCATTTGAATTGAAGCTAGTATTGATCCCGTATAAATATATAAATAGTTTTGTTGCCCTGTGTAAACAACTCTCTCTCTGTGATGGGAAATATTTCAATCTTGGTGATAATGATGGTTTACATTCTTGTCAATACTATTCCTCCATTGCATCATTCTAAAAAAATTGTTACTTGTCAAGGTAGACCCTATGTTGCTTTATAAAGGGCCATTGTTCACTTTTCAAAGGGCAAGGGATGAGGCGGGAAACAGTTTATGGCCTGGTAATTGTGTGTTCATTCAAGTTTACTTTAGAGATACAGTGCAGAAACACCCCCTTCGGCCCATCAAGTCTGCACCGCCTAGCGATCCAGATACACTAACACTATCCTACACATATAATTGTACTAAGCCAATTCGACTACAAACCTGCACATCTTTCGAATGTGGGAGGAAACATGAGCATCCAGAGAGAACCCACGCAGGCTGCGGGGCAGAAAGTACAAACACTGTAGTGACAAAAGCCGCGGTCAGGATTGAGCCTGGGTTTCTGGCGCTGTAAGGCAGCCACTGCACAACCATGCCAACAGCCATTAATGGTTTTGTTTAAGCAATGTTTTGGACGGTCTCTCAGTTTCGGCAATTTACTACTACACATTTGGTGTTCTGAAGTGACTAATGACTTCTTTCTACGCCAGATCCAGAGACTCTTGAGACCAAGTGTTGGCTATGGATGGAATGTGTAGGATACATGGAAAACAAACGATCCATCTCCGCATGCTCCCAAGCCAGTTAACTTACAGACCTGTACGTCCATGGAGTGCTTAGTGGCTTCTCAAGGGTATGTCTGTCAGTTCGAGCAGCATTGACGAGGGATTCCTAAGCTGATGTTGCAATGAGAACTGAGTCTCATTGATCAGGATGTTGCCAGATGGATGATATCAGTAGATAGACGCAAAACGCTGGAGTTACTCAGAGTCAGGCAGCACCTCTGGAGAAAAGGAATAGGTGACGTTTCAGGGTGAGACAAGTTCTTCTTACTCAGTAAAGATAGATACAAAATGCAGGAGTACCTCAGCGGGTCAGGCAGCATCTCTGGAGGAAAGGAATAGGTGACAATCCAGGTCAAGACCCTTCTTCAGATGATATCAGTAGTTTGGCTATGTGAATTTAGAGGATTTTGTGTGGGTGGTGTTGGTAATACTTTTCCATTACTTCTGACATGCTTGTTGCAAATTCATGTATCTGATAGAGAATGGAGACTGCTGCTACTTGATACCAGTTTTAAGATCTTTGCCTTCAAATCCATGTTGATGGTGTTGCATTTCATAATTGCTTTCTTTACCAGCTGTGACGTGATATTGATTCCTACACATCCTCTGTTCTGGACTTTATAAACTCCACCATCAATAGTGTCACCTCCCTCAAACGGGTGACCATATTCCCGAATCGGAAGCCATGGATGAACAGCGAGGTCAGGCTACTGCTGAAAGCACGGGACACCACTTTCAGGTCAGGCGATGCTCGAGCCTACAGTTCATCCAGGGCTAACCTGAAGAGGGGCATCAAGAAGGCCAAGCACAGCCATAATCTCAGGATTGAGGAGTACTTCAACAACAACTCTGACCCCCGACGCATGTGGCAAGGCATCCAGGCCATCACGGACTATAGACCCTCCGACACCACCCCCACATCCAGCGACACCTCCTTCCTTGAGGAGCTTAACCAACAGACCCCAGTCTGTTAGGTTAGACAAGCACACCTCTTCAACCCTCACCCTGAACACCGGTGTTCCACAGGGCTGTGTGCTGAGCCCCCTCTACTCCCTCTTCACCTATGACTGCACACCTGTACATGGTACTAACACCATCATCAAATATGCAGATGATACAACGGTGATTGGCCTCATCAGCAACAACGATGAGTCGGCCTATAGGGAGGAGGTCCAGCTCCTAGCAGCATGGTGCGCTGACAACAACCTGGCCCTTAACTCCAAGAAGACCAAGGAGCCCATTGTAGACTTCAGGAAGTCTAGGGGCGGCACGCACATCCACATCAACGGGACGTAGGTGGAACACGTTTCCAGCTTCATGTTCCTGGGGGTCAACATCTCCGATGACCTCTCTTGGACTCACAATACCTCAACTCTGGTCATGAAGGCTCACCAGCGTCTCTTCTTCCTGAGGAGACTAACGAAGGGCCATCTGTCTCCTCAGATTCTGGTGAACTTCTACCGCAGCACCATCGAGAGCATCCTTACCAACTGTATCACAGTATGGTATGGCAACTGCTCTGTCTCCGACCGGAAAGCACTGCAGAGTGTGGTGAAAATTGCCCAACGCATCACTGGTTCCTCGCTCCCCTCCATTGTGTGTCCAAAGCAAGCATTGTCTGCGAAGGGCGCTCGGCATTGCCAAGGACTGCTCTCACCCCAACCATGGACTGTTTACCCTCCTACCATCCGGGAGGCGCGACAGGTCTCTCCGTTGCTGGACCAGCGGGTCCAGGAACAGCTTCTTCCCTGCGGCTGTCACACTACTCAACAATGTACCTCGGTGATTGCCAATCACCCCCCCCCCCCCCGGGCACTCCTCCCACTGGAAAAACACTATGACTGTATGCATGTAAATAGATTTATTTATTGGAATCTATGTCGTTCTTCCAGGGAGATGCTAACTGCATTTTGTTGTCCATGCACTGTACACTGACAATGTCAATTAAAGTTGAATCTGAATCTGAATATCTTATAATATGCAAACTAATGTAGGTTTTCCAGGCTTTCATCGTGGATCTGGTTATCAGGGTGGGGTGGTGTTATATAGCAGGAGGAAGTTGAAGAACTTTGGTCTTTCGGAAGGATATGATATGGTTTTTGATCTTTGAATGGAATTTAGGGGACGTGCCTGCCAATTACAATGACTAATTAGCCAATAAATGTTAATCTGTAATAAATACTCCTTGGACATATCAAACATCAGGCAATAGAGATGGCAGATGACATTCATTAATTCTACTTATTCATGCCAAAAAGCTTATTTCTACGGGCATGAGATCTCCAGGACTCTTTCCCCCATCTCAATTGTAAATTGTGTTGAGGTTACAATGTTAGAGCAACTCGGTCTGATTTTATTGTTGCAGATGTAGAATCCAATAACAAGTGTATTGGTAAATAAAGAATTCCCTATGGTCCATTCTAAGTCCATGGAGCATAACATGTTCCCAATGGGGACTGTTTCTGTTGAGCAAATGTAGGTGAGGGGGTGGGGAAGTGCTTTAGCACAGGTGACAGCTTGCTGTTCACACTGCTGGGCCAGATGGGACCATTCAGGCAGCTGGATAGGGCCCACTGGTTGCTTTTGGTTCCAAGTTGGTACTCCAGTTATCAAAAGCCATTTCATCCAAAAGCCTGGATGAAATGCACAGCAAATTGAAAGTTGATATTCTATGTAAACAGTACTTTTGATCGGGTGCACATCTTGTACATTTACTCCTTGAATACTGTTGTTGATGTTGCGTTCGGGAGAGACTTTAGTTTTGAGAAGTGATCCTCTTTATTTATTTTTTTTAAAAAGGATATGACTGGTTTGCTTAAATGAAAAGTGCAACTGAAGATCATAAGTTCAAGGAGCAGAATTCAGTCCATCGAGTCTACTCCACATTCAATCATGACTAATTTATCTTTCCCTCTCAATCCTATTCTTCTGCCTTCTCCTCATTACCCTTGACGCCCAGACTAATCTGGACACATGGTCTGAGGAAGGGTCTCGACCTGAAGCATCACCCATTCCTTCTCTCCAGACATGCTGCCTGTCCCGCTGAGTTACTCTTGCATTTTGTGTCTACCTTCGATTTAAACCAGCATCTGCAGTTCTTTCCAACACACCCGGACTAATCAAACTGCTTAATATGATGGTGGACATGATTTTACTTCCTGTCATATCCTCATCCATTGCATTAGAGTTCAACAGGGCTTTTGAGTATGGAAATCTGTAACTTTTGGTACTGTGCCCCTGATCCTTTTGGCACATGCAACCTCCCGCATAATGTATTTTTTTTTGCACATTGAAACTAGCATTGAAATAGCGAGTGGTCCGAAGACGAAGACTGACTCGGCGGCCGACGAAAATGAAGACCGAGTGGTCTTCAGGAACGAAGATCCAAGGCCACATGTGCAGCAGTTTGGTTCGCCGCTGCGAAGGAGGGCCTGGCAGGCCATTGCCTGCAAGTGAAGCCCTGGAGACGGGAGAGTCGAAGAGGGAGCAGCTGGCAGCGACAGACATGAGGAGTGGGCCGGTAGGAGAGAGATTGCCTCCAACACCTTCAAGGTCGGCTGCAGGAGGCGACTCCTGGGACACTGAGGCGGTCGGCAGAGGAGAGGGACATCAGGTCATGGGCCTGCAGCAGCCTGGGGCTTATCTAGATTGGAGGAGCTCTGGTACTTCCAACACATGGACTAGACTTAGGACCTGGACTGTTTATTTCCCTTGTTAATGGCGCCAAAACTTGGTGACTGTGCATTTATGGTGGTGCAAAAGAATTTTGCTGTGCATGTGTGACAAAAAAACACATTGAGTCAAAGTCAAAGTAGCCTTTATTGTCATTCAGACCTTGCGGTCTGAATGAAATTTTGTTGCCTTGCAGTCCTACATATAGTTTTTTTTTAAAAAGACAAAAACACACAATAAACACAAATTAACGTCCACCACAGTGAGTTCACCAGGCACCTCCTCACTGTGATGGAAGGCAAAAGTCTTATTTGTCTCTTCCCTTCTTATTCTCCCTCTGCGCCGAGGCGATCCAGGCTTCGGATGTTGTGACCCTGCCGGGTGATGGTAAGTAATGTCAGTTCCGCGGCTGAATCCAAGCTCCGCGAATGGGCCGGTTCAACTCCGCGGCCTGGGGTGATCGAAGCTGCCGGCCTCCAGTCCAGCAGGTGCAGCTGTTGTCGTGGAAGCTCCGGAGTCAGTGATGGTGATGGGAGTCCGCGACTTCCACTTTGCACAAAAGCGGCTAAATCTTGTCACAGCCATTGGCAGCAGACACTTGCATTTACAAACGTACAGTGAGCTCTTGTATCCTTCATGTGCAGCAATCCTAAAGACCAAGGTGTCAGGCAGGCGGAGATGATGAAAATGGCCAATTGGTGCTGTTGCAGCAGTGCTTCAGTTCTCCAATGAAAAGGCTTTGTCGTCCTGAAGATTCCAAAATTGAATTCTACCTACTAATCACAGTATCAGTATTCTTTAAGGACACAAGTGGCAATAATTGCAACATGTGAGAGTTATTCCAAGGATAAAAGTTATTCCAAGGATAAAATGTGATCAGGGTCAAAACTATTTGCATAATAATTGCGTCTACTTGCATTTAAAATGTTCATAAATGGCTTTTAAATAGTTTTAATTCCATTATGAATTGGCTGGGTGCTCTGTTATCTACCTCCCAAGGTTTGGAATTTGGAAACAAACCCTTCGGCCCAACTTGCCCACACTGGCCAACATGTTCCAGCTACACTAGTCCCACCTGCCAGCATTTGGTCCATGGCCCTCCAAACCTGCTCTATACATGTACCTGTCTAACTGCTTCTTAAATGTTGGGATAGTCCCTGCCTCAACTACCTCCTCTGGCAGCCTGTTCCATACACCCACCACCCTTTGTCTGAAGAAATTACCCCTGGGATTCCTATTAAATCTTTTCCCCTTCACCTTGAAACGATGTCCTCTGGTCTTTGAATCACCTACTCTGCATAAGGGACTCTGCATCTACCTGATCTATTCCCCTCATGATCTTATACACCTCTAAGATCACCCCTCGTCCTCCAGCGCTCCAAGGAGTAGAGTCCCAGTCGACTCGACCTCTGCTATAGCTTAGACCCTCTCATCCTGGCAACATCCTTGTATATCGTCTCTGTACCCTTTCCATCTTGATAACATACAGAATAGTGAAAGGCTTGGATAGAGTGGATGTGGAGAGGATGTTTCCACTAGTGGGAGAGTCTAGGACGAGGTCATAACCTCGGAATTAAAGGACATTCTTTTAAGAAGGAGATGAGGAGAAATGTATTTAGTCAAAGGGTGGTGACAGTGGAATTCTTTGCCACGGAAGTCTGAGGAGACCAAGTCAGTGGATATTTTTAAGGCAGAGATAGATAGATTCTTGATTAATACAGATGTCCGAGGCTATGGGGAGAATGGGGTTAGGAGGGAGAGATCAGCCAGAATTGAATGGCGGAGTAGTCTTGATGGGCTGAATGACCCAATTCTACACTTATAACATCTCTTCAATACTTTTTAAAACATGCACATGATCAACATTCCTCCATTTGCTGCCAGTTCATGTAGCAGTCTGTACGATTCTTAAAAATTGCTGTTGCAATGTTTCCTGCACTTCCCTCGGCACCTGCCACTGTGTTCTTAAAAGTAAATTACCTCCTAAATCTCCCTTTTAACTTCCTCCTCTCGGCTTAAAACTATGCCAACTAATGTTTGACATTTATACCCTGGCGGGGAAAGACTCGATCTAGGCTAAGTATGGTTTCATCATTTTATGTGCTTCTGGTGGGTTGCCTCGGCCTCTAACGCTCCTGAAAAATACAATCCAACATCCTCTTGAAATATTTACTCAGTACCACAAGTTAACTTTATTGACCATCCAGTTATAATCAACTAATTTTAAACAATAGAATAAGCAAATGGGCTGTTTTAATTTTTAGCTGACTTTGTTTTGCACCCGAGCACCTTTTAGGACAACTGAGCGTTGAGCCTTATACACGTATGTTTTCAGTAGCGAACTATTTGAATCTTTGACTTGTTGAATCTCAAATGTGCAGAAGGTTTTTAAAGTTTCAATAAATTATAGGAATTTGTGTTTGACCTTCATTGTCTCCCAAAGTGACTTCATGCAAATGTTCAAATTCTAAATTCATGTCTAACAATTTGAAGTGATTGGTGTCAAAATGTGGTCATCAGTTGTGTCCAATTTGAGTAAAGGAAATTGGACCAAGTGGCTTGTTGAGATGCTTCCGAATTGTGAATGAGTTGGGTTTAATAACCCCATTATTAGGAGAGGGGAAAGAAGCAGAATTGATGACAAAGGAATGTTGTGAATATTGGGAGGCAAATACATGAAGGGATTTTAATTGAGGTTTTGGTTATTGCTCTGAGTTTGAAGCAAGTCATAGAGAACTGTGTCAGTTTGGATAATACAGTTTGCTTGAACATTACCTGGAGCCATTTGAGGTATAAAAGGTTATTTGACCTTTTGGTGGACAGTCAATTGCCAGTATTCTGCAGTGTTCTGACACTTAGAATTGAGGCTGCAAATTGGAAATCACTATTTACTTTCTGCCTTCGAAAGTGGCATCGCTTGTTGCTTGTTCGATCGGGCTGGAGTGAATTAAACTTGCAGTCGGCCATCGTCTATTTGGATGTTGACCTTTTGCTTTGTGGTTTTAAATTTAGAGCTGGGATGTGAGTGATCGCTCTGATCTTCCTAAAAGGTTACAATAGATTTTTGAAAGGTTTTTAACAACATGTGTCTGACATCGTATTGGAAGTCTTATCTGTAAATGGGTTATCTGTTGCATTGACGTTTGTCATCTTGAATGCTGGGCTAAAGCTGTTCAAGGTGTGGCTAGCTAGCTTGTGGCAAAATGGGTTCGAATTGAACAGGCCAGAGATTTTAAGCTGACGTGTAGCTCATAAACAATAAGGTTAAGCAAAGCTTTCTCAAAATAACTTGAGGACCAAGATCAGTGCTGTACATCTGTCGGAGTCTAATTGTGGTCCCTCTGCAGCCCAGTGTAATTCCCTTGGCAAATCAGCTTTTTATTAAAGTCTATGCAGCTGATATCTGCTCATTAACATTTGTTACGAGGCAATCCTGCACTGTGCTTGGATACATTTAAAAGGTTTCCTTTAAAAGGTGTTGCATGTAATCTCGTGCTTGCAGTGATTTGAGTAGCACTTTATATGCCAATGATGCTGGACAAATCCAGATATTCAATTCTAGATTGCACACGGCGTGTATTTTCCCTTCTTTAGAAAGTGCAGACAATTTGAGCTGCCTGTCTAATGTTTTTGAATGATTCAAAGATAAAAGATTTCCAAACCTGTCAGGAATGTATTGGTCTTATTGTGAAACCTTATGACATTGCAATCCCTAAATCATTTACTTCCTGAAATCTTTCCTCACCTATGTATAAGATCTTGAGAGGATTAGATATGGTAAATGTAGGGTCTTTTACCCAGAGAAGGGGAATCGAGAACCAGTGGACATAGCCTTTATGTGAGGGGGAGAAAGATTCAATAGGAACCTGAGGGACAGCATTTTTTTACACAAAGGATGGTCATTAAATGCAATGAGTGACCATGGAGGTACTTGAGGCATGTGCTATCACAACATTTAAAAAATATTTGGACAGGTGCATGGATAAGATGGGTCTGGATGCATATGGACCAAACGCAGGCAGGTGGGACTAATGTAGATGGAGCATGTTGATCGGCGTGGGCAAGTTGGGCTGAAGGGCTTGATTTCACACAGTTTGACTCTGATCTCCTCCTACCTCTATTTTCTCCCAAACCTTTCATATCTCGACAGCATTGCACTCTTGCCAATGTTCTCCCTTTCGGCCATCCTTTCCGAATGAATTAAATCAATAACTTTTCAGAGGAAGCATTACGTTGGGAATTTGAATTGAAACCACCTTAAGGTTTGTTTCAGCAGCATGTAGATTTCAAGGGTTTGACCAAAGAGAATACTTGGACTTTACAAGATTTGTGATGTATAACAGTTCCAGCTTGTGTGGGGACATCTTTTAGTAGGTTGATGTGTGATGACTTGCAGTGTGATTTATTGTCATCTCTGTGTTTACTGTAGAATTTGTATTTTTCCATTCTACTCAAACACGTTTCCATGTATTTTCAGTGAATATACAGAGTAAACAATTGTTTTAATATTTTTTAATTTGGTTCCAATGTGATTGATGAACCCTGTGTGGCATTTTAGCCTAGTATGGGAACGCCACCGATTTTTCCAGCAACTGATGGTCCATCACTTCAAATCCTGACAAAATTACAAGCGCGCACTTGAAATTCCTATAACCGCCTGACTAGGACCAGCGGCCACAGCCTCAGAATAAAAAGATGTACCTTTAGAAAGGAGATGAGGAGGAATTTCTTTAGTGAAGGGGTGGTGCATCTGTGGAATTCATGGCCTCGATGTCGTGTGTGGCCATTTTTTTGTTTTTGTTTTAAAGGGTATTTTTGAAGTGCAGATTGACAGGTTTTTGATTAGTAAGAGTGTCAGGAGTTATGGGGAGAAGGCAGGAGATTAAATTGAGAGGGAAAGATAGATCCGCCATGATTGAATGGTGGAGTAATTTTGCTCCTGCAACGTGAACTATTTCACTGGTGGGCCACACATGGCATTGTGTGTGGTGCACGTTCTTTTGGGAGTACAATTTTTGCTGTACAACTTAAATTCCATTTCCCATCATAATTATTTTCCCCCTGAACGTTGTACAGATGATGGGTTTTTATTAAAACACAATATTGTTGACTGTGAAATATTCAATGTTTACAATTTAGCCATTGTACGGAGCTCTATGTTTAATTTAATGCAGTTCATCCAATTACCTGTTGCTTTGTTGGCTCGGAATAACTAGTTCCATCCGTTTTTGTGTACGAGTAAATTACTTGCTGCGAAATCCATACTTTGACATTGTCACACGTTTGGTTGAGATGTTTGAGCAATCTATTACCGTAAAGCCCCAGAATCGTTCACAGACGGTCAATCACAAAATTCTGAAAGAAGCGCGATTGAAATACCGGGTGTGAGTTGCAGACCTGTTCCTTGGGCCTTCTGAAAATTTCATATCTAGTCGGGCATTTTAAAAAAAAGCGACATTAAGAGTATTCTTTGGGCGACAACTCGAGTAATATGCTTCACCGAGTTGGTGAGGTGAGCTCTGAAGCCCAGCTATGTAATTGACAGGCATCCCAATCCATTAGGTGAGGCCACTTAAATGTAAAGAGAAATTGCAAAATAGTCGCTTTAGTTGGCAGTATTTTGCAATATGGAATATGCAATATGCACCAGAACATGGAAATGCACCATGTAGCGTGTGCCTCTGTCCCGAGGGGGTTCATTGTTTACATCTGCGGTAGTTATTACATGACCTCTGTTGGACCGGCCAAACGGATAATCCAACTAGGCCCTGGAACCAAGGGTGTGTTCCTCTATTTGGTGTTTTAATGTCTTAAACCTAAAGATTGTTATCGTCTTTTTGGGATTTAATTCAGAAAACTGTTACTTGCATGAGAGATGCACGGGATAACTGGAGTTTACTCTTTACCTGAAACTCTGTCTTGTGCCTCGCCGCAGCTTCTTAAAACATTTTCTTCTTGGGCATTTCAATCAATCAATCAATCAATCAACCTTTATTGTCATCTTGCAAGCAACAGTTGTACAGTGCAAAATGAAAAGACGTTTCCCAGTGAATAGCGGAGCATCGCACATGAAATTTAAAACATTTCACACATAGTAACACTAAAAACAATCCAGTCCCTGATGGAACAGTATTTCTCTAGAACTAGAAGTGCTTTTACAACCACAGATAAACGTTTAGATTTATTGGTACTTGGTACTTAAGATTGAATGTTATTTGCCAGTGGTTATCTCTGTGTGCCAGAGTACTTGAATATGAATCATCTCTTGCACCTGTGCCGGCATAATGGAAATATGTACGATCAACTTGTTTTTCCGATTTGTCAGCCCTGGAGTATTGGAAATTCAACAAAATCAATTTGCAAGCTTCTGCATGTCCCTATGCCTGTTGTACGTTGGACCTTGCAAGAGGAAAAGCTTGCATGCATGTCATTTATTTGGTAGGAAAACTGCCTATGGTTCTCTAAATACAGTGCTGGACTCCAGGGAAACTTGATTGTGACAGAAAATTGGATGCCTGCATGAAATCAGCAAAAAATAAAGGAACATGAAGTCATCCCCAAAGTAGAAGCGATTTTCTTGTGACAATTAAAATAATTAGGCATTAAAAAAGATCGGGTAGTATCACTTTGGAGATGGCCGTTTGTCAGAAATTGGTAAAGAAAATATTTGTTTTGAGCTGCAGCATAGGAAGGAAGTGGGATGGATAGGATAGGGACATCTTTGTGGTAAGGCCAGGATTGCAATGGACATTGAGAGGCCATCCAGTCACTGTGATGACTTGTTTAAGAAGGGGGTTCTTAATTAAGGAGGGTGCAACAGAATCTATGGAGCGAAGGAAATAGGTACCGTTTCGGCCCAAAACGTTGCCTATTTCCTTCGCTCCATAGATGCTGCCTCACCCGCTGAGTTTCTACAGCATTTTTGTCTACCAATGTGATGACTTGGCCGTGTTTGGAGGACAAATGGGACCAGATGCGAGACGAGGATACAGGCATCATCTTATTCACTGTTGAGACTATGGCTCTATGTTTGACTTGCAGTGTAACTTTTCAAATGCTGACACGATCATAATTTTGAACATTGAACAATTCGAGAGACTACATCTTCAGACTAACGGGATGCACTGCGTGCCGTTTCTTGTATGATGTCTTGACAAGAGGACAAATATTTTGAAGGGGAGACTATCTAGAGTGGTAATGTTCTCTGTTCGTCAATTTTATTTTGCATGACTTGAGAAAAACCATAAGCTGAGCTCTTGTGCAACCCCTCGGGTTATGAATGGCTTCTAGACGGATGCCAATGAATGAAATCTTTTAACAAGAAAGCCATCGAACATCAGGTAAGTCCTCGATCATTCTGAGTAATCAACCATATTAAAGCCAAAAAAATTGGTTTACTACAGGTCCAATTCTCTCCCTAGGGCATGGCAAATGGTCATCTTACTTCCTGCATCTCCAAGTTCTGGAGTCTCAACTAAAATCCTTTGTGCAGCTTTTTTTAATTTCTGTATAGTACACATTTTACATTTTGATGTCTTAGTTGTATTTTTGGCAACATAACTTAACAATTTCTGATGGAATATGTTCAGTTTAAATGGGATTGATGTTGGCCTTGTTTTTTGCTCCAGAGGGAGCAAATGGCTGCTCCAGACTTCAGTCCGAAGAAGGGTCTCAACATGAAACGTCACCAATTCTTCCTTTCCAGAGATGCTGCCTATCTCGCTGAGTTACTCCAGATTTTGCGTCGATCTTCGGTGTAAAATAGCATCTGCAGTTCCTTCGTACATATTGTTCATACACTTTTATGACCAGCTAAGGATTACCGATTTCTTGATGTGCAAGAAGGAACTGCAGATGCTGGTTTAAACCAAAGATTGACACAAAAAGATGGAGTAACTCAGCGGGACAGGCAACATCTCTGGAGAGAAGGAATGGGTGACGTTTTGGGTCAAGACCCTTCTTTGGCCTTGTGTATCTTTCTCAATTTGCCTTTAATTGTACAGCCTTGCATCTTAATTTCTTCTATATTTTTGTTTGAATTTTCTTTTCCATACGTTACATTTTTATTGCATAATTTTTCCATGCTGCAAACTAATTTTGGTCACTGATGTTAACTGAGGGTAGAGGATGGAATCTGCAAAATTAATAATTGAGTAGCAAAGAGGAGGGTTCAATTTCTGGTCTGTGCTGAATTATTTGATTTTGTTGAGAATGGTTAAATGGGTCAAAATGTGTGTATGTCCCCAAGGACTACAACACGAGCTGCAACAACAGCTGTGCTAACTGGGCCATGCAACAAGTGATATATGGGCTCCCTGGTGCTCTTTGTTAGTGTGGGGTGCCTGGGAATGGGGTGCCGGGGCGAGCTGGGCAGCATCGGCAGGTCCGTCCGCTATAAGCAAAATCCGTTATAAAGGAGTCCGTTACAATGTGGGTTTATTATATTTTATGCTGCGGCAGAGATAGAACCTAACGGTGAAGGGACGTCATTCTCATTGTCAAATATCATGTTCCCACTTGTAGCACCCTCCACAGCTGGTATTGACCAGAGGGTTGTGATACAGCTGAGGATATGGTGTTGTGGTGATAGGGAGTCTTTGTGATGGTGGTTATGGATTTTGGATCAAAATAGATGATTTTGTTGCACTTCATTCAAACTGAACTGGTCAGAGTGAAGGATTTGTGGCAAAGGAGAAATTTTTTGTTGGGCTGAAGACCATTGTCTTCTAACTTCCTGTTGATTGTTTGGTAAAATTACTCGGCTGTTTGGCCTTTAAAAGGAAATGCTCAAGTTAGATAACTATATAATTAATTTAATCATCACTTTTCTCCAGCATTCAAATTGTCCAGAACCTGCTTAACTGCTCACCTGTGGTCAGTTTACGTGCAAAATGCCTCGCCCTTCAATGAAGTAACACGTAATGAATTAGCCGGAAATATTTTCTCAAGGATGCAGCAAACATCACATTCTTGGAGCCCAATTGAGTAACTAGCTAGGGATGAAAACAAATCTCTACTCAGATCTAACTTCTTGCTCTGTGGTAGGAGTGCAACTTGAATGGAATTTTAAACTCAGATGAGTCACAAATTACTTTTTTGGTTTGCATTAAGCAATCATATTTTACTAACAGTGTAAAAATCTGTTGTATCGCCAGATGTTTTTGGTTAACTGCATTGTATATTCCCAATTCATCAGTGACTTTGTGGTACTAAAAATTGGATAGTCCTTTAAAACACTTCTAAATGTCCCTGTGTTCAATAGAATGGTGTTCAATCTTGCCCTGGTAACTACTCCAATTGCTCACTGAATAGTGCCTGGAAATAAGCATCAAATTATCTCTAGACATTGGAGTGTAAAACTGAAGTGATGAACCTTGAAACCATTGAATCCAGTTGAAGGAAATATGTGAGAGCCAGCTATGGTATCACAGTTGGGCGAAAGCAGGTACTTTTTTGTTCTTTGTCCAAGATAGTGTATGATATTATTACAGCCTTAAACAGAACAAAAAAAATATATAATACCTGATGTTATTTGTAACCTTCATGCTGTACTATCTTCCAAATCGGGGAAGTGGTCTTTAAGCCGGTTTTGAATTGCTTTGGATGCAGCGATGGTCTGTAACCTCATGATTTCTTGGAGCAGTGTTTCCCAAAGTGGGGAACGCCTACCCCAAGTGGCACGCAAAAGGTCTTCAGGGGGTACGTGACAATTTTCAGGTATGCACCATGGAAACATAGATTCATTATTAGAAAAAAATACCAACGTCACGAATTATTTTATACATACATATTTGCAAATAAATGATATTTCGTATGAATTCTCTTACTCGAGTTGTGATAGTTGCTGCATTTGGGAAGTTTGCGGACTCCTGCAATCCAACTAGTAAATTTTTGTTCATCACTTGCCCGAATAGTTTGCACTTCGTGTGCGCTAGCGACGAAGAAAGAATAATTATGTGGCCATGGGTTGATGCCTTTCTAGCCCTTAAATTCTCAATCATGGATCATTGGTTTAAAACTGTGTGTGTAAAACGCACAAAAGAGAGCAATAAGGAAGATAGAAGTAGCGGCAGGCAAAGAGAAAACGTCAATATATCTGGACCACATGAATGTCATGAAATTGAGAAGGGTGTGCCACCTGACATCTCTGAAGGACCAACCAAGTAGATGGAGAAGAAACTTCGTAAGTAAATTACTTACTTGAAATTTGGATTATCATGGACGGGAGATGAAGATGAACCGACTCCATCATGTGTCATTTGTCATGAAATTTTAACAAATGAGAGTATGAAGCGCCATTTTGAATTGAACATATCGAATACAAAGACAAACCTGTGGAGTTTTTCAAGAATAAACTTAAAGATTAAAAAAAAACCTCAGGAAAATAATGTGGGGCCTGACAGGAAGTGAGGGGGGGGGGGGGGGGGGGGGGGAGCCTTTTTCGACCCAAAAATGGTGTCTCTTCATAGCGAATATTGGCGCACCAGAGACAATTGGTGAGACTGGTTAAGCCTGCAGCAAAGATAATGGCAGAAGTAATGATCGGAGATAACGCAAAAAGGTCTTTTGATTGTATTTGTCTCGCAAATAATAGTTCATCAAAGAATCACAGAAATGGTTGAAAATATAAAACAAATATTATTGTCCGACATCCGTCGGAATCGTTATTATGCATTACAGGCGGACGTACCCACTGACATTGCGATTTTGCAAACCTTTTGATGTTTGTTGTGTATGGAAAAAGACCAAAAACTTCATGACAACCATTTATTTTGCTAACCTTTGTCAGAGCATACAACTGGAGAAGAAATCTTTAACATTATGGATGAATTTATGCAACAAAACAAACTTGATTGGAAGCGTTATGTTGGTATAAAAACAGAATGAGCGAAGGCCATGGTGGTTGTTTCGAGGATTAAAACTATTACACCCGATGCAAAATCGACACATTGTTGCATACACAGAGAGGCTTTGGCTACACATATGATGCCTGCAGACCTAAAAAAAGTTTTAGATGAAGCAGTAAAAATCATAAATTATATTAAAGGACGCCTGTTAAATGCCCAACTTTTCTCAACACTGTGCGAAGAAATGGGGTAGTAATCATACCCAACTTATTTTCCATACCGAGGTTCGTTGGCTTTCTCGTGGAAAAGTGTTGACTCGGTTATTTGAACTCCGGAATGAACTACCGGTTTGTCTTAATGAAAGCTTTGATTTGAAGGAATGTTTACAAGACTGGAGATGGCTCTGTCAATTAGCGTATCTGGCAGACATATTTTCTGTTTTAAATAATCTCAATTTGTCCTTAAGGCAAGGAAATTTCTATATTTCACCTTCAAAATGAGGTGAGAGCCACAGTGGGTATTGTTTTTAACGAGGGGTACAAGATGCTTATGAAAATTTACGGAGGGGTACACGGGTAACAAAACTTTGGGAATCGCTGTCTTAGAGGATCAAATAGCTAGATTCGTGTGCTGTTCTCTGGTTGGATTTGAACCCACAAGTTCTGGCTTGGGTGACAGCACTGCCAATTGTCAAAGCTGAGAAGGTAAGTATATATTCTGCGGCATTTTAAGATGCTGCTATTCATGATGGTGTCATTTATCTGCACTATACATTGTAACAGCTAAGATTACAGACAAACCAGAATGAAGGCAGGAGATTGAAGGTTGGAATCTTGAGCGATAAATTAAGCAATCTGCCGGAGAAACTCGCTGGTCAGCTAGTCAGGCAGCAGCTGTGGAGGCAAATGGGCGCATGACATTTCAGTTGGGAATTGAGACCAAACCTGAAAGTACTATCCATTTTCCTCCACTGATAGATACTGCCTGCCTTGCTGGGTTCCTCCAGCAGTTTAAAGAATTGACTTCATTTGTATTTCTACTAATTTGCTCCTTATTTGCATACACTTTGAAAGTGTAGACATTCTACTATCAATCTATAATTATTTAGAGAAACCATTGCTTTTAACTCCTAGAAGTTATATCAAGTGTGTACTCAAACGATAGTTGGAAAAAATATCACTACTAAGCATTTTCATTCATTTCCACACTTAAGGCAATGACGACATTCTTCAATTTCTACCAATTTGTGTGTATCCTTTATCTAGATTTATTGTTGTCCTTTTTGTTTTTTACCGAAGTAAACCTGAATTAAGATTAATATTGATATCTAACCATTTGCATATCTAACCTGCAATTAAGATGTGCATTTGTGCAAAGCATGCAGCTTAAACCGGTTTTAAATTGTAAATTTAAATCAGGAATACATTTGTTCCTAGTCTGGTCGTCATATTGTGTGGATGCAGATCAATTTGCTGACTGTGCCTGTCTACCATTTGTTTTTCTTCGCATTAGAGATGTTAACATGAAGATAGACACAAACTGGGGGGGGGGGGGGGGGGGGGGGGGTATAGGCAGCATCTCTGGAGTGAAGGATTGGGTATTCCATGTTTTTGTGTCTGTCTTTGGTTCAAATCAGCATCTGCACTTCCTTCTGACAGAGACTTTAACATAATCTGCCTCACCCAGTACCATGCTGTGTATATTTACCTAACAACAAAGGGATGCACAAGCAAAGTTTGTTTAAAACCGAAAAGTGTGGTTTCCTGTTGGTTTAGTCGAATTGCCCTGCTGAACACCAGGAAGGTTGGAGTTTGATCTCTGCATGTTCTGAGTTAGCTCACCTTGGCTGCAGCGATGTTAATTGCTTTCTTCAATTCAATTCAACTTGTATCTGTGCAATGACAATAAAGTATAGGTACAACGAAATGCAGTTTAGCGTCTGGTCATAGTGCAAGATAGGAATTAAAATAAAAGTACAGAACAAGCATACATTAGAGTAAGAAGAGTACTGGTTAACAATGTGGATGGAGAGACCAAAGATATCTAGTGACGGGACTCCGAGGTCAGCAATGTAAGTGTGTTGTTGAAAAAGCTGTTCCTCAGCCTGCTAGTTCGAGACCTGAGGCTCCTGTACCGCCTCCCTGTTGGGAGGATGGCAAACAGTCCATGGTTAGGGTGAGAGGGGTCCTTGATGATCTTCCTGGCCCGTCTCAGACACCGTTTTCAGTGGAGGGCATCCATGGCAGGGAGCGGGGCACCGATGATGTGCTGAGCGGTTTTCACCACCCGTTGTAGTGCCTTCCTATCCGCTGCGGTGCAACTGCTGTACCATACCGTGAAGCAGGTGGTCAGGATGCGTTCGATGGTACAGCGGTAGAAGTTGGTCAGGATCTGGGGGGACAGGTGAGCTTTCTTGAGCCTCCTCAGGAAGTAAAGGCGCTGCTGCGCCTTTTTGATCAGTTTGGTGGTATTGAGGGACCAGGACAGATCCTCCGAGATGTGTACCCCGAGGAATTTGTAGTTGGAGACGCGCTCCACCCCAGTCCCGTTTATATGGATGGGGGTATGTCTGCCCCCTCTGTTCTTCCTGAAGTCAACAATAATTTCCTTCGTCTTCTTGGAGTGGAGGACGAGGTTATTGTTGGCACACCAGGTGGTCAGGTGCTGGACCTCCTCCCTGTAGGCTGACTCGTTGTTGTCACTGATCAGCTCTACCACCGTGGCGTCGTTGGCAAATTTAATGATGGCATTGGAGCCATACTTAGGGATGCAGTCATGGGTGAAGAGGGAGTAGAGGAGAGGGCTGAGCACACAGCCCTGTGGCACGCCGGTGTTCAGTGTTATAGTGGAGGAGGTGAGGTTGTTGACCCTAACAGACTGTGGTCTGTTGGTGAGGAAATCCAGTGTCCAGTTGCAGAGGGATGTGGAGGTGCCAAGTCCGCTGAGTTTGGTGATCAAGCTAGCGAGGATGACAGTGTTAAATTGCACGGGTTAAGAATTGACCAGTGGGACTAATCATGACTTAAAAACTGCGAATAGAAGTTTTATATGAGCAATACATTGCTGTGGATAGATAAGCTGACAAACAAGAAATACCACATATTTGAGACATTAGACACTTTTGTGTGGTGAAATAAATACAAAAGCTTGGGGATTGGTGGGGAATTCATAGATTTTTATCCAGATCTAGTTTAGATTGTTGAATGTGGTGAAAGGTGAAACTAAATGTAACGTGTAAAGATAGATAGTTTGCTGCATGCAGGGAGCAACCATGTTTTGTTCGCTTTTTGTGCATTCTCTTGCTTAACATATGGATAAAACTTTGCAGTGCTTTGTCACCTCGGGAAGGCGAGGGAGCCTTTTAATTTATTGTGCATTTTCGGGTCAGTTAATTTGGAAAGTACTTCAAAAAAAAACAGCAACAAAATGCATGGCAAAGTTCCAAACACAACTGCAATGAACAGTCAAACTGTTTTTGTAACTTTGAGGAATGAATATTTGATAGGATACCAGAGGTTGTTGTTACAACAGCATAACCTGATGTTGATTGAGATTTCAGTTTAGAGATAGTGCGGGGAAAATAAAAAGCCATCTGGCCCACCATGTCCACACCGACCAACAATCCCCATACACTAGCACTATAATAGCAGCACTGGGGATAATTTACTATTTTACCAATGTCAATTAACCTACAAACTTGCATGTATTTGGAATGTGGGAGGAAACCAGAGCACCCGGAGAAAACCCATACAGTCACAGTGAGAACATACAAACTCTGTACAGACAGCCCCTCTACTGTCTGGATCAAACCTGGGTCTCTGGCACTGTAAGACAACTCTAACGCTGTGAGATGTGGCTTTATTGGCTCATCTGTACGTTGTGCCAATTCCTCAGGACTGAACTGATGAGACAAGGCCACATCTCAATCCGGTGTCCATCCAGTGTTCACTACTCATCCAAAGTTACAAAAACTGATCAAGTGGTTATTGGAGTTGTTTGGGATCTAATATTGCATGCCGTCTATATTGAAAATTGACACAAAAGGCTGGAGTAACTCAGCGAGACGGGCAATATCTCTGGAGAGAAGCAATGGGTGAATCTGGAATGGGGCATTCTATATTCTTGTGCTGAGTTCTCGAGATTGGGACAAACTCGTAACCTTCTAATTGGTGCTGCTGGCAGAAACAAAGCTGTCACGTGTATGAATGCCATGAATATTTCCTCAAATACCAACAATGCGGTGACTTTCTTGTTGCATTACATTATGGTACTTCAGTTTGCAAATGAAGTGAATGAATTGGAAAATTGACTTTGATGCTAACAAATTTCAATATGTGAAATGTAATGCAGCTTGTTTGAGTTTGGCCTGTACGAACAAAAAATTTACATTAAACGTTTTGTTTTGTCAATAAGCTTGCACAACGCTACTTCCAAATTGGTGTTTAGTTTAGAGATACAGCACAAACAGGCCCTTCGGCCCACCAAGTCCACACCGATCAGCGATCCCTGCAAATTAACTCTATCCTACACACATTAGGGACAATTTGTATTCATACCAAGCCAATTAACATAGAAAGGTGTACGTCTTTGTGTGGGTTTCCTTACACACTCCAGTCACAGGGAGAACGTACAGACAGCACCCATAATCGGGATTGAACCTGCGCCATTGGCGCTGTAAGGCAGCAACTGTACCGCTGTGTCACCGTGCTGCCCTTTGTTTTCTGTTTTCTCAATACTTCAGATCTCGCCAAACTACTGTACTGGGTCCTTGCTCTATTACCATTCTGACAATTGTTGATCCTTGAACATGTGTGCGTACGTGTGCCTGTGCCTGTGTGTGTGTGTACGTGTGCGCTTACGTGTGCCTGTGTGCATGCGTACGTGTGCCTGTGCGTGTGTGTGTGTGCGTACGTGTGCATGTGCATGTGTGTGTGTGTGCGTGCGTGTGTGTGTTCGTCTTCTGCACAAGTTTGGATAATGTGGAAGCTATTTTGCGGTGGAGATGCTGCCGAACTCTGTCACTGCAGCACTGATGTACATGCAGAAAATAAAAAATATAACCACACAAAATGCTTACACTCGTTACTTGGTTGATGAAGGTGAACATAATTCTTTAAAGCAAACAGCACAGCACCAATATTATGCGCCCTAAATGGCTTGCTGCTGCTTTACATTGAGGAATTGAACCAAGATAAATGTCATTATCACCACACTTAAATTTGAAAGTAGAAGCCTCCTGAGTGGGGCTAGTGGAGTGGTGGCCACACACCACTGAGCCTTGGCCATATTGATATCCAGCTTTTATCTTTATTTTGCTGGCCCAGTCCAGAGTTGATCTGAAGAGTTCTGTCAATTAATGTATTGCTTTCTACCACATTAGAGTGGAAGGTATGTTGCTAAAAGAGCCAGTGTTCTATGACAGGTATTCCAGAGGAGGGTGGATGCAAATCGCATGCTGTAAACGTAATAGCAGAAATATGCAGGTCCTCCCCAGCTTATTAACACCTGGGCTGTACACAAACCTTACATATGAACGGACGTATAGTTTAGAGATACAGCGTGGGAGCGGGCCCTTTGGCCCACCCAGTCCACGCCAACCAGTGATTCGAGTACACTAGCATTATCCCGCACACGGGACAATTTTTACCGAAGCCAATTAACCTACAAACCTTCACGCCTTGCATTGCCTCTCAATATAGTAGTCATTTGTCTCAAAACAAAGTTATTTTTCTAGAGGCTCGGGTTAGACACAAAGCATCCTTTCATTTGGCTTCAGTAAGCTGTATGGCTTTTAAGAGTATCAGAAAGATAAAGATTGAGGACAGATCAAAGAAACTTGGCTGGTTTTCCGTTTATTTAGAAAGCTGAGAGCTGGTTTAAATGATTTAAAAAATATATATAATATTGAAAGGATATAGATGGGGTAGTTTGTTTCCTCCCAGTGGGTAATCTAGATTAAGGTGTGGCCTTAATTATGGTAGGCTGTTCAAGAATGGAATGGAGAACACTTAATGCAAATTAGAATTTGCGAGGCCAGGGCTGATTAGATTTGTTGGTTGATGGTATCCAAGGATTCGGAGCATAAGAGATGTGAATGGAACAGAGGTATCAACATACTCTGTGCTGTGTCCAACCCCAATATCCTCATACATGGATATCTTTGTGTGTAAATGAACATACTAATCTTAATTCAGTTTTTATCCTTTCAGTTGTTAAAATGGGGCAACATTGCTTGAGCAACTCGGAATAAACACTGGTGGTTGCTGTAGAAATGGGCTTTGTCTAATAAAGTGTTGCGAGGCTCTAACAAGTAGAAAACCAATACAACCAGTTTATTGTCCCTGCATTCGTATGGTAATAAATCATGCCTTTTTATAGAATTGGTAATGAGGTTTGGTTTTGCACTGGTTAATCTTAGACCTGAGGTTTGAACTTTATGTTTATGTAGTGGTGCTGTGTGTCTGTCTGTCCCAGGTGATGTGTTGACCACTTGCCTGGACACTGTGACACAAAGAGCTGGAGTAACTTAGTGTGGTACACCAGCTGCACAGCGGCTCAGAGGAAAGCGCTCCAGAGGGCCATTGACAACGCCCAGAGGATTGTCGGCTGCCCTCTCCTTACCTTGGAGGACTTACACAGTTCCCGCTGCACCAAAAAATCCCAGAATATCATAAAGGACATTTCCCACCCCGGACACTCCCTGTTTGAACTGTTGCCGTCAGGCAGACGGTACAGATCTACAAGGACAAGGACAAATAGACTAAAAAACAGTTTTTACCCCACTGCTATAAAAGCACTAAATGTAGCCGCCAAGGAGCGCAGGGGCGATACAGACTAAGGGACTGTGGTAACTATGAAATCGACAGAAGGATGGAGGGTTGGGTGTGTATGCGTGCTTTGTCCGTGATATTTATTTAGTTGTTTATCTTTAATATTTTACCTTATGATACCTATGTATCATTAGCTTTTAGAAATGTTTGAATGCTGCACTGACTGGCTGACATTTTAAATTTCGTTGTACATGGTTCATGTTACAATGACAATAAAGAAACTATTCTATTCTATTCTATATTAAGGCAGCGTTTCTGGAGATGACCAGGATTCTCCAGAAATGCTGCTGTAACCTGCTAAATTACTCCAGCACTTTCTACAGTTTACACCAGTATCTGCAGTTCCTTTTTACAATATTGAAATGTCCATTGACTGCTGAAATATGTAATGTCCCGAAACATCAACCATCCACTCCTTCCATCGATCTGCCTGACCCATTGATTTATTCCAGCCCTTTTTTCCCCCTCCGGCCACCGTTACCTGACCTCTGGATTATTGGCTTTAACTCTTTTAGATTTTCAGTGTTTGAAGTATTTTCCTTGCACCAAATTTCACTAGTTGAGATACTCTAGATATTCTGTAGACTCCTGGAATTTTACAGCATTGGGATCAGTATTTCAATCTGCTGGCACTTTTGGAGAGCATCCGAGTTGATTCCGTGGTAATTGGATACATCCCAAACCGCAGTGCCTAGAATTACTGGAGAGTTGGTGTGATTCCCTTGGTTATATATTTTGTCATGATTGTTAATGCCAATGTGTTTTCATGTCCATATCAAATTACCATGCCACTTTTAAAATATTATTTGAGGACCTGGTTATTAGGCCAAATTGTCAAAACGCATGGGTTTCACCAGTAATTGAAGTTATTGATTGGAAAAATGTATTTCTATGAAAATATAAACAAAACTGCAGATGTGAGAAATCTGAACTAAAACAATGCTGGAAGCCCACAGCAGGTCAGTGTCTATGGGTAGCATCTGTGGAAAGCAAACTAGTTAATGTTTTAAGTTGAAGACTCTTTATCCAAATTGTGGTCTATCTAATTTATTTTGGATTGAAGCCCTGGGTCGAATTCATGCTGGTTGTTTGTATTGTACGCGGTGGACCTCACTGGAATAGCTGAATGACATGTAGTTTACTTTGGAGATATAGCATGGAAACAGGCCTTTCAGCCCATCGTGTCCACATTGACCAAGCACCACCCATTCACACTAGCTCTGTTGCCCCACTCATCCACTCCCTTCATACTAGGGACAATTTAGAGGCCAATTAACATACAGACCCGTATCTCTTTTGAGGTGTGGAAAGAAAACTGAATACCTGGAGGAAATCCATGTGGTCACGGAGAACGTGTAAACTCTGTACAGACAGCACTAAAGGTCAGAATAGAGCACTGGTCTCTAGTACTGTGAGGCAACAGCAGCCCAGGTCTATGTCAACTGTAGGAAACGTGAAGACTGAATTTAGTATTCCCCACTTCGAAACTCCAATGAAGTCTAAGGGTAGGGCTTAGTCTTGCTGGGATTCTCCAGGAATGTTGCTACATGGACAGTCTCTTGAGGAAAAAGGATTACTTCCACGCCAGTTGTGCGGAGGCTGTGAGACTGGTGTGGAATGTGCAGACTGCCGCTGTGCCACACGAGGAACAGGGAATGTTTCATGCGATAGGTGGGATATTTGGCAGATACTGCGATCTATTTTCTTTGGGCTTTGATGTTCTGTGCCAAACCTACTGCACCTTCTCTATTTTGGTGGGGAGCGGGATAGAGGGTTTTGTGTGCTATGCTTTGAGGTCTGGTTGGTGGAGAGATTTGATTTGGAAGAGGCAGAGTCCTTTCTTACAAATTCTTACAGTGAATAAGATTACAGTGATTAGTCATCTGCCACAGATGCTGAGACTCAATTCATTTAAATGGGCTTGTCGGTCAAAGATTTAAGGGGGAAGGAGGAAGATTTTGCTTTACACCTCTTATTTGTGAGTGTAGGATTTGCTGACGAAGACCATTTTGTGTTCCTTGCACACATAAATCTTTTTTATCGACTGCCTTTTAAGAATTGGATGAAAATTAAATGAGAATTCCATAATTGCAAAAGTTTGATTTGATTTCGGTGGCATGGACCCCCTTTGAATATTTGACAATTTACCAAAAAAGATTTCATTAAAATCGGTGGTGGCCACCGAACTTCAATGGTGGTAATTCTAATTCCTTGATTATTTCATCCAAAAAAACATTTTGAATTGAAGTGCTCCAGAGATCAACAAAGAGGCACATTAGGCTGTAGTTTCATGTCAGCCTTCATAGTGTCCCCAATAAGAGACCATATTTTAAAATGTAATTCATAGGCGTTGAATCTATATTTAGACCTTTAGTATTGCATAAATGCAAGATTTTGTTTTCCTCGCTTGACATGACATCACCTTAAAGGTTTATGGTCTGTGAAGGTGCCTATGGGACCACGCTCCCTTTTATTTTGTTAATGGGGAAAATGCCTGTTGACTTTGAACAGTTTCTTCAGCACTCGTATTTATTTTATTTTATTTTTTTTATTTTTTTCCCTTGTTCTGCTCCCCTCCCACCTCTTCAGTTTGCTGCTTTGAGCAGACTTCTTGGCAGATGGCTGGTTTATCCAGTAACAGGACCTTGTCTCTGGTGTGCTCCATAATCTCAAATGTACTCCATGCAGACCACTGTCTCCATGCCACAACCGTGCCTGGACCCTGGCAGATGTGTCATTACTGCTCCGTGTCCAAGTCAAGATTCGCCTTTCTGTCCTGGGCCTCCACTGCCAAACGCAAATTGGAGGAAGAGCACCTTGTATTTCGCTTGGGTAGCTAACAACCCAGCGGTATGATATTGAATTCTCTATCTTTAAGTAACCCTTGTTTTCCGTCTCTCGCTCTCTCGCTCTCGCGCACTCTCTCTGTCCTCCTGATTAATTTTGCTATTTATACACCTCACCTTCCCCATATCCAACAATGAACCATTGTACATTTCTTTGATCTGTCATTTTCACACCGTACAGAAAAAGGTCACCCATTCCTTCTCTACAGATATGCTGCCTATCCTGCTGAGTTACTCCAGTGTTTTGTGTCTGAGTTTCAAGAATGTTTAGTTGTCATATGTACTGACAAGGGAACAATGAGATTCTTTTGTGTTGCAGCTCAAGGGGCCTGTAAACACAATACATACAATATGCTGTAAATAAAAATTCAATTACGAACATTAATATCCTCGTATCCCTGATAATATTTCCCTACACACACGCTCCACATGCATTAAGATTATAATCAAATGTATCTGAGAAAATATGTCAGATTCTTCTTCCACTGCCCTTCTAAAGAAGTGAATTCCAAAAAATGATGGTCCCCTCAGTTTTGAATAATTTCTAAGGCAGTGCCTTATCTTTAAATCTGACCCTTGGTTCTCCTAATGGTCTTGCTGGCCCCTTATCTCTACACGTTCCTGAATCCTGCTTCTGCTCCCTGAAAGTCAAGATCTTGTAATTGCCTATATCTTAATCTTTGGAATTCCATTGTTTTCGCCCACTTGGGCATTCTTTAATTCTCGACCTGATAATACTTGGCCTTTGAGGCAGGTCAATGTTGCTCCTAATCTCCAAGTAGGGGTATGGGAAACCTTTTATTAGATGTGATTTAAGAGACAATTACACTCTGGACCAGAAACTTGATTTTTGCTCATTGTCATTTGCACTGGATATTCACACATTTATGTTGATTTCAAGTCAAGTCAAGTTTATTTGTCACATAAACATACGAGATGTGCAGTGAAATGAAAAGTGGCAATGCTCAAAAGATTTTGGTTCCCATCTATTGTTCTCCTAAATTACTGACTTATTATTTCACAGTAAATAGCCCTTATGCCAGTGTTCCTTGTTGTGCAAGAGGCTTCACGTTCAAAGTTGTTTTAAATATAGATCAGTGCTTAAAATATACTCAAACTTGACTTGACTTGATCTATCTTTAGCGAATGTCGAGTAGGAAGGATCTGTAGATGCTGGTTTAAACCGAAGATACACACAATGCTGGAGTGACTTGGCAGGACAGGCAGCTTCTCTGGAGAGAAGGAATGTGTGACGTTTCGGGTTGAGACCCTTCAGAAGCAGACTCGTCTTACAGACCCTTTACAGAATGTTTTCCTTTCTCATCACAAACCCAAGGCTACAAGCTCCCAATCACCATACATCTATGGCTAGGAATCAAATTTTCCAGTGTCTTAGCTTAATGACAAAAATGGTTACCTGGTTTCTCCTAGTGTTATAAGTTTTGTGTTTTAAAAGATCCAAGTTGTGGATCTTGCTGTTTGCCTTTGTTATTTAACCACCTGACCTCAATAGGAAAAATGTGGGAATCTGATGGACCTAGAGTGGAAAGGTTCAGGTCATAATACAGAAATGTCAACATATTATTTCGTATGACGATTTACAAGGCCCGCTGATCATTTTGTATTGCATTCTTCCCACTTTCTCCCCCACAAGCTAATACACTCCCCTTTCTATTTCCACCCCACCTTTAAAAGGTAATGTGTTAAAACTGCTTAGTCTGATACTGAGTCTTAAGAGTCCCAACCAAAAAGATGCTGCCTGACCTGAGTTCTTCCGGTACTATTTTTTTGCTCAAGATTCCTGCATTGGCCATTTCTTGTCTCCTTTAGCATGATACTGGTAGTCATAAACTTTTTCCATGTTGTGCAGAAGATTCAAATTCCGCATTATCTTTAAGGTAAATTGGTATGCGAAATCCACTGCATTTTTAATTGAGACCAGAATCCAGATTTCTTCAGTCTATACTCATTTGTGTCCAGTATAAGATTGTGCCGCGCCCTCTTCATTGGGGCGGTATGGTGGTGCAGTGGTGAAGTTGCTGTCTTACAATGCCAGAAACTCTGGTTCGACCACGGATGCTGTCTGTACAGAGTTTGCACGTTCTCTCCGAGACCGCATGGGTTTTCCCCGTGTTCTCTATTTCCTCACTCATTCCAAAGACGTACGGGTTTGTATATTAATTGGCTTAGGTAAAAGATTGTAAATTGTCCCTTGTATGTAAGATGGTACTAATGTACAGGGATCGTTGGTCAACACAGGCTTGGTGGGCCGAGGGTTACACAAAAAAGCTGGAGAAACTCAGCGGGTGCAGCAGCATCTATGGAGCGAAGGAAATAGGCAACGTTTCGGGCCGAAACCCTTCTTCAGACTGATCGGGGGCGGGGGTGGGTGGGGACAAGAAAGGGAAAAGGAGGAGTAGCCAGAAGGCTGGGGGATGGGAGGAGACAGCAGGGGGGGGCTGAGGAAGGGGAGCTGGAAGCCATGGGGTATGAGATGGAGGCGCAGGCAGGCCCCGAGGAAGCAGATGTGGCTGTGGTATCGAGTCTAGCTGGAAGCCATGGGGGAATTGGTGGGCCGAGGGACCTGTTTCCTTGCTGTATCGCTAAACTTAAGTAATTACGTCCCCACCCTGCCCCAATACTACTGTTCCATTAACACTACACTACCTTTTCCTGATGCTTATATTTCCCCTGTTCAATTTCAGAATTGAATGAGCTTGCCTTTACCAAAGCCAATTGTAAGAATGCTGTAAATATACACAAAATGCTGGAGTAGCTCAGTGGGACAGGCAGCATCTCTGGATAGAAGGAATGGGTGATGTTTCGGGTTGAGACCCTTCTTCAGAAGGTGGTAATCTGTGGAATTCATTGCTACAGAAGGCTGTGGAGGCCATGTTAATGGATATATTTGAGTCGGAGATAGATGGATATTTTATAGATTGGTATGGTTGTCAGAGGTTATGGGGAGAAATCGGGAGAATGCTGTACTAACATTTCCTTGTTTTTGAACCTCTCCAATTAGGTTTTTGCCCTGCTACAAGAACTGAAAAGGCTCATGACAAAGACGCTGCTTTGCACTGTCTCTGTTCACAGTGCATCTATTGATCTTATTCCTCTAGAATTGTCTGCAGTGTTTGACTCGGCCGTTGAAGTCTATTCTGGACCAGCTTATGCAGAATCTTGTGTCTAGGTTCTATTCTTGCTTGGACAATTGTAAACTGTCTCGATTAGGTTTTTGCTATCTTTATAATCCTTGGAGCTCGCCCTCCTCCCTTGGGTCCCTCCTCAAGACTTACCAGTTAATCAAGCTAAACCTTATTAATATCTCCTCCTTTGGGCGATACCGATTTCAATCTGTGTGGCGAGGTGCCCTGGCATTTTGCATTGTTGAAAATGCCACGTGTTGCTGTTCATAACAATCTGGGGGGGGGGGGGGGGGGGGTATGGGAGGGGTTTGATTGGCAGATGATTGGGCAAAGGCCAATCAAAACGACCTCCACTATTTACCTATCATTTGTCAAACTTTGCCCTGCTCCCACATCTCTTCCAGCTTTCACCCCCACCCCACCCCCCACTACAATCAGTCTGAAGAAGGATCCCAACCCAAAATAGTCAAGGTGGTGAATCTGTGGAATTCATTGCCACAGACGGCTGTGGAGGCCAAGTCAATAGATATTTATGGCAGAGATAGATTCTTGATTTGTACGGGTGTCGGGGGTTATGAGGAGAAGGCAGGAGAATGGGGTTAGGAGGGAGACGTAGATCAGTCATGATTGAATGGCAGAATAGACTTGATGGGCCGAATGGTCTAATTCTGTTCCTATCACTTATGAACTTACGAATATTGCCTGTGCATGTTCTCCAGAGATGCTGTCTGACCTGCTGAGTTTCTCCAGCACTGCCTTTTAATGTAAATCAGCATCTGCATTTTGCATACATTAAAACAATCTTGATGTTTATGTACCTTGCTGTTGAAGTAATTGATCTTGAAAGCTGTTTTAATGTGGATACGGAAGTGCTCACATTTATATAGCACTTATAGTGTGCTCTGCAGGGGACATCTCTCATTTGAATGAGCTTTTTATATTTACATTTAATTGGATGTTTCGGAGTTTTTTTTAATCTGTACAGTTTGCTGAAAGTTCATTGGTGTCAATTAAATTGATCTCGCCTATATGAATGCTGTTCCAAAGGTGTGGCTGAATTCTCTTCATTCCATTGTATCACTTGTATGACTGATTTGCATAGGAAAGTTGTTTTCAATGTTAAAGGTACTTTAAAAATATATTATGATTTAATCAAAGAAAAATTGCTGTGAAACTTGTCGGTTTCAGTAACACCTTTTTAACGGTGCAATGCTGCCAGATGCTTCATGTGAGAGTTGCCAAATGCATGAATAGGATTTAAGACGAGTAATGTTTTATTTTAAGATGCTTCAGGAGGCATTAGGACTCCTGAATGTTGCAGCTAGAGGGAGCAGTGAAACTCAGACATGCATGAGGAGGATTTTCAACTTTCAATTATAGTGTAAATTGAAACTTGTCTATCCCTGTGTGAGTGAAGCATTCAAGTTCTCAATTTTATTCCTTTTTGGCAACTCATCAATCTGATCAATATTGTAATCATAAGATCAGTGTTATGAGCAGAATTAGGCCATTTGGCCCATCAAGTCTACTCTGCCATTCAGTCATGGCTGATCTATCTCTCCATCCTAATGACATTCTCCTGCCTTCTCCCCATAACCAAAATGTAGCAAGCCCTACAAAGGAGGGCAAAGCTTGATTTACTCTTTTTGAAATTGGGAAGAGCACGTGACTGGTGTCCACGGGCAAACCTTTTTGGGACCAATGACCGTAGTTCCATTAGCCTAATTTATTTTTTAAATTATAGAGATAGTGTGGAAAATGGCCCTTTGGCCCATTGAGTCCGCGCCATCAAGCCATCCCCACACACTAACACTATCCTACACGCACGAGGGGCGATTTACAATTTTACCAAGCAAATTAACCGACAAACCTGTGTGTCTTTGGAGTGTGGGAGCAAACCGGAACTCCTTGGGGGGGAAAATCCATGCAGGTCACGGGGAGAACATACAAACTCCAGATAGACAGCACCTGTAGTCAGGATCGAACTCTGGTCTCTCGCGCTCTGAGGCAGCAACTTTACCGCTGCACAACCATGCCACACATTTATCTAGTTATTGATAAAGGATGAGTTGGAACTCAAGTTTAAAATTCTGAATTGGGGCAAGGTCATCTTTGGTATTAGGCAGGAACTTGCTGAAGTTGATTGGAATAGGTTGTTTGCCGGCAAAGGAACTGTGGAAAGTGGGATGCATTTAAGTGTGGGAGTTCAGGGCATCCCTGTTCCTGTTAGAGTGGAGGTCAAGACAGGTGGGATTAAGAGAGACTGGATGGCAAAAGAAGTTGAGGCTTTTGTCAAGAAAAAGGCTACTGGTATAGGCAGTTGGGTTCAAGTGTGTCGCTGGAGGCATTTCAGGAACTGAGTAGCAGTTCTTTAGCAAAATAAATCAGGAGGGCAAAAGACAGCTGGCTCTGGCAGATAATATTAAGGAAAATCCAAAGAGATGTTATGTACATTATAAGAATGGGTAACTAGAGAGAATATGACCAAAGCAGTCATCTGAGGTCCTTGCCCATCTCCTGCTGCTCCACTCTGAGTATTTCTCCTTGATTAAATAAAATTATTTCCAAATTTAGTAACTTTGAGCCCTGGCTGATTTTTCAGCAAGGAGGCCTGCGACTCGTGGTGTGCCCCAGGGATTGGTGCTGGGCTCATTGCTGTTTCCTGTTTATATCAATGATTTGGAGGAGAATGTCGAAGATGTGATTGATTAGTAAGTTTACAGATGACACTAAAGTGGATGATATTGTAGATAGTGGGAAATGATTAATGGAGAATAACACAAGTTGCTGTTACTCTTTCTTCCTTCTGAAGTCGGGCTCATATCTCCATGTTTGGACCGAGGCTGCAATGAGGTCAGGAGCTGAGTGATTTTCCAGAATGGATACTGAGCTTTGCTGAATAATGTGTTGTGCAAGTTGTTGCATGGTAACACTATTGATTATCCCTCTTCTGGATCTAATGGTGCAACATTTCTATATTTTTACTGCTTCCTACTCCCAAGGACTTTAACAATGGACTTCTGTTTCCTGGTCTACTGGAGTACACATAGGCCAATTGGCCCCTCAAATCTGCTTCACCATTGAATACAATTGTGGTTGATCAGATTCTGCATTCTCCTCCATTCTTATTTCACCACCTTTTTGATCAAGAATCCACGTCTACCTGAATCACTGCTTCAACTGCCCTTTGAGAAAGTTCCAAAGACTCATGGCCCTCAGCCGAGGCAAAGATATTGTCCTAAATAAGTGACTTTATAATTCTAGATTATCCTACAAGGTAAACATGGTCCCCACTAATTCTGGATCAAGCCCCTTCTCCAACTCGAGCAGATGCAAGCCTACCTATCTGGCCAACCTATCCTCATAAGACAGACTGCCCATTCAAGGTCTGAAGAAGGGTTTCGGCCCGAAACGTTGCCTATTTCCTTCGCTCCATAGATGCTGCTGCACCCCAGCTGAGTTTCTCCAGCATTTTTGTGTACCTGCCCATTCAAGGTATTAGGCAGGCAAGCATTCAGCAGAGTGGTTCAAAGTCATCCTACCTTAAATGGTATCCTGTGCTTGGAATGTGTTTTTACCAATGCTCAATATAATTGAAGCATAACCCCCTTTTGTGTTCGGTTCCACTGATAATATTTGGTAGCTTTCCTAACAGGTGTATGTATGTAAGCTTTTGTGAATCATGTGGGATGCAGAGAGATCGCCAGGTCAGCTTCTGCAGTCTTGCAGGCTGTCTGAGGTCTCGAAGCATTGTTACAGAGATGCATATCCCAGGTTGAAAGCTGAGGCAAGTTGCCTGTGTGGAAGGGGGTGGTTATTCTGTGTTAAAACTGTGCTAGAATTGTTTCATTACTTGCATCTCTGATTTTAAAATTAAGATATTAGTTTCTAGGTAAGCTACCGAACGCAAGTCGTGTTCTGCTCTTGATGTGGTAAACATGAGGTGTTTGGTGATAGTCATTGATATCAAAGGGACTTAATTTTGTAGCAACAAGCCGAGTTGCCAAAACACGCTTTGTTTCAGAACCGATCTGTTGTGCAAACTGCTTTTAACCAGGTGTTTTACTTTTGTTTTGGCTTTTATATTTCAACCTATTATCTTTGTTGCCAAGGCAGTTAATATGGAGTCCTATTCTCAGTGTTGTTCATTGGGTGGTGGCAGCAGGAGATTGGTAATTCTGAATACAGGTCCTGTCATCAAGTTTGCTCGCATGCACTAACAGGAACATTTAATGCCACCATGACCATAGAGATTTAAGAAGGTATTTTCAATTTTTCTCACTTAAAATATTTGGTCAATTCGTCCCTTCCCACCCCATGCAACCGCAGGAAATGCTACACTTGTCGCTTTACCTCCCCTCCTTGACTCCATTCAAGGACCCAAGCAGCCTTACCAGGTGTGACAGAGGTTCACCTGCACCACCTCCAACCTCATCTATTGCATCCGCTGCTCTACATCGGTGAGACCAAGCTTCACCCAACACCTCTGCTCGGTCCGCAATAACCTACCTGATCTCCCGGTGGCTCAGCACTTCAACTCCCCCTCCCATTCTGGATCCGACCTTCCTGTCCTGGGCCTCCTCCATGGCCAGAGTGAGGACCAGTGTAAATTGGAGGAGCAGCACCTCATATTTCGCTTGGGTAGTTTACACCCTAGTGGTATGAACATTGACTTCTCTAATTTCAGGTAGTCCCTGCTTTCTCCTCCTCTTCTCAGCCCACTGTCCCCGCCTCTTCCTTTGTTTTGAAAGCTTTGGTAAGTGTATGGAAGAGATTTACTTACATTTATTTATGCCAGGGATGAGGAAGCCACTAGGGTCCATTCCCTCCACAGATGCTGCCTGGCCTGACTTTCTCCAGCACTTTGTGTTTTTCTCAAGATTCCAGTATCTGCAGCATTAGTGGGCGGCGCAGTGGTAGAGATGCTGCTGTCTTAGTGCCAGTGACCTGGGAACAATCCTGATTATTGCTGTATGTATGGAGTTTGCACGTTCTTCCTATGACCACGTGGATTTTCTACGGGTGCTGAGAATTCCTCCCACGTTCCAATGTTAGGCGGGTTTGTAGGTTAATTGGCTTCTGTAAATTGTCCCTAATGTGTGCCATAGAACTAGTGTATGCGGTGATTGTTGGACTGTGTGGACTCGATGGGTCGAAGGGCCTGTTGACATGCTGTATCTGTAAACTAAATCTACAGTTTCTTGTCTTAATGTAACCAAGGAGGTAGATGAGGGCAGGAAGGCAGACAGTTCATGGACTTCATGGATTTGATAAAATTCCACATTTCGGGTTACTGTGGAAGGTTGGATCACATGGGATCCATGGGGAGCTCGCTAATTGAATGCATAATCGACTTGATGGTAGGAAGCATCAAATGCTGCCCTAAACCCGGTGAATTACACAGATTCATGTTCCGGTGCTTACACTGGATTTGCATTTTATTTATTTAAAAATTCAGAATAAAGTATGAAGATGAGTCCAATTTTTTAAAATGGGATCAATAATCACATGTTAGAAGTTGTTTCCTTAAATAATAAGATGCGATGGCAATGCTCGTCAAACAGTATTCAACGTATAACAAAGACCCACTAGAACTTGCAAACACTGCAAATTGTTTTTCTTTTGTGCCTGAAGAAATGAATTTTGTTCTCGCTCAGCTGTTGCTTCATGGAACAAATAAATGGTCAAATCTAGGATGGTCCAAATGCCAGTAGCGATCTTTAGCATCTAATGCAGGAAAGGCTGGAGTGCTTTAGTGTAGTTTAGAGATACTAAACTAAACCAGCGGTACTGGTTTAGTATAGTTTAAGGAGTGCACCATGGCTCTCAGGCACCACACTCTGTTTTTGCATCTCGCCCAGTGCCTAGAATGTTGCCTATCCACCATTGAAGTTTATTTTTCAGAATTGAATTAGAGAAGAGACAGGATGGAAGCATGGCCAAGGGAACAGTTCAGAATGATTCCGCACACTAGCGTGACACAAATGTTGTCCCATGTTTTGACTTTGCCACAGGCAACAAGTGCATAATTAGCAGGTACATGATGTCACACTATTGAAGAGTACACGGGGCCTTCGATCAACACTGATGTTGCAAGCATTGTGATCATAGGGTATTGCATTGAATATTGCAGGTTACTTGGGCATGATCTTGAAGGGTGTGTTGTATGCGAGGACCAGCAAAATACTGATTAAAATGCTGCAGTTCAATATTGATTGTGTTTTTTTTAATTTTGTTTAGCGCCTGTATCATTTTTGAGGTTGGTACCGAGTAGAGACGAAGCTACAAAGGCTTGAAGGAATTTGAACAACATTGTGGGAGTTTAATGGATAATGGTTGAGCAGGAGTAGTTGGGGCAAGGGCAGCAGAGCTTTGGATAATCTCTAGTTTGTGAAAGATAGAACAAGAGGTGAGAGTTGAAAATGAGAATCATTGATTACCTCCATCGCCTTGCTGTTTATTCAACTCTTCATCTGATTATGGTTTGCTAGAAAATGTGGAAATTGGTTACAGGAAGATTGTGGTATGAATATTCAATTAACGTAATGTACATAATTTTGTATCAAAGTAAACCAGCAATAACAACTAGTGGAATTATTGGGTATGCGGCAGTAACTGAATGGATCCCATATCCAACCGTTGGAAATTGTTTGCCAGTGTCATTAGGATGCCGACAAATGGCTAACAATGGCCCGTTTCCTTTATCCGTTACATTTTGCGTATCTTTCATTTATTGTTCTTTATCTCTCCACATCATCGTCTATATCTCTCGTTTCCCTTATCCCTGACCAGTCTGAAGAAGGGTCTCGACCCGAAAAACATCACCCATTCCTTCTCTCCAGTGATTCTGCCTGCCCCGCTGAGTTACTCCGGCTTTTTGTGTCTATCTTTTGTGTAGTATATTGTTTCTTTGGTGGAGATGGGTTCTGATGCCAGATATCTTGGTACAGGCATTTCCCAAGTTACAACAGGGTTGTGTTTCTCAGAACTATTCATAACCTGGGCGGTTTGTAGGCTGGAAATGAACAAAGATGGTGTATGGGAGAAGATCATAAACAGCTGTGTGGCGAGGGAAGAACAACCTTGCTTGCTCAGAGTTGGTGAGTCTCCTTGGCGCTCCCAACTCTGCTCAGCCTGACCCAGCACCAGATTGTTATTAGTGGAGATGGAGTGAGGACACCTCAACCCAACAGAAGGTGCCTGCAGCCCCAACCAATCCATCCCCGTTCATCCCGCCAGAGTTATTAGATTGGCAAAACAAAGGACCAACCCAAATTTCTCATCATTTGCATATATGGTGTCCATCAGACATTGGTACGTATAGTGTCCATAAGTTCAGTGTTCATAAATTGGCAAGGGCCTGTAGGCTGATATTTAATTTTTATAGGAGCAAGAGTGGGCTTTGAATAAGATTGTTCCGCCCTATTCGGTTCCACTTTCCATGCAGCTTTCGATTCCTTGATAGACTAAATACGTGCTGGCCTGAAAGTAATGACTGATTAAACCTTATCAGCACTAGAGTGCGGGTGTCTCAAAGATTCCCTCTGAGAAGCAATTCCTCAGTTTTTTTGCATAACGTTTTGCTGATTAGAATATAAACTTTGTTCTATGGGGTGAAGGTTTGTGATATTTAGAAAGTTCATGAAGTGTGGAGATCGAGATAGTGATGAGATGAATGAGATAACAGGACATAAAATGGCATGAGCACAGCAGCAAATGGGGTCAGGATAGGAACAACAAGGTTAAAGCAAAACAATCTGACTTTTACAAAGACAATTAAAAACACTCAAAGGTTATTGGAATGAGTGTATAAGAGTGGATAGATTGAATTAATTTGTTAGGTGGAAATTGAAGATTCTTAAATGAGGAATCATATTGAGGGCATTAGCCTGGGCAAGATTTTTAATGAGGACATGAAATAGTGACACCAGGTCATTTTCTCCACGATCTGGAACTGTGATCTTCAGATCCATGCTGGACCCTCGGCTGTGTAGAATCTATTTTAATTACAAACTAAAGGGGCAGTCCCACTTGGGCGACCTAATTCGTGAGTTTAGGAGAGTTTGAAAAAAATGTCATGTAGAAGACCTCCTTCGACCTCCCTTCGACTATGATGCTGACTATCTATGACTACCTTCAGTTATCTTCGACTACCTTAGATTACCTACGACTAACATGCCGACCTACTACGACTAAACCTACGAGTAAAAATTTTTTTTTTTTTGCTTTTGTTTTTTTCCCCCATGGCAACTTTTTTTACTCGCGGGCATTTTTCAACATGTTGAAAAATACTCCGCGACCTAGCTGAGGCCTCGAGTACACAGGGTCTACTCTCGAGCATGAAGGAGAGTTACAAAGACCTACGACCTCGCGTTGACCATGCTGCGAGTATGAGTCGAGGGCGAACTTGCCAGAACTCGCGGATTAGATCGCCCAAGTGAGACGCCCCCTTAAAGGGGTATGTGTAATGTATCCATGTTCGATGAGGTGAGCAGCAAATTAGAGGACATTGCATGAAGGTAAGGAATAGAAACTGATTCAGTGAGGTAACATAATGTTATAGGAACAATAACGTGGGGCATCGGGTTATTGGCATTGTGAGGGAGAATAGAAAGGCAGAATGGAAGTTTAAATCTTATTTAAATGTTGATGCTTCATCAGTATGTCCTTGCATAAGGATTACTATGTTATTATGTTTGAACGGCAAGTAAATGCATAGGCTGGAAGATTTCATTGTGCTGCAAATGTTCTGAAATGTGAAGCCAGATTGAGCGTTGACCTTAATTCAAAGAGGGAGTACAAGAGCAAAAGGCCTGCTCCAATTATACATGACTTTGAGATATTGCCTGGAATAACCTATATGTTGCTTGTATTCACAAGTTCACAATTTGTGGGAGTGGAATTGGGCCATTCGGCCCATCGAGCCTACTCTGCCATTCAATCATGGCTGACCTCTGCCTCTTAATCCCATTTTCCTGCCTTCTCCCCATAACCCTTGACACCAGTATTGTATAAAGAAGCATATTTGTGCCTTTGAATTGCTGCATTCTAATCTTGCATGAAAGCATTATATGAAACCTGACTTACATAAAGCTTTTGTTCCCATGATTCATTTTGTTTTGAATTCTTGCCACTTGGTGTTTGGTTTACTTTGTCACGTGAAAAGTCACATGAGGTACAGTGAAAAGCTGTTGCGTGCTAACCAGTCAGCAGAAAGACAATGCATGATTACAATCAAGCCATTTACTGTGTATAGATACATGATGAGAATGTTAGTGGAGTAATTTTTGATTATCTGCAGGATAATATTTTTGTCTTAATATTATGGGGCTGGAAGACATTGAAGCAAAGTTATCTGTCTTGGAATGGAATAATGTGGGATTTAAATATGTACACTTTTCTGGTAGGTGGTACGAGAATAGGAGTCTTGGCAATTTTATTTCTCACCTGGAGCTTAATTTAGTTATAATCACATGTACTGAGGTACCGTGAAAAGCTTTTTTAATTGCTTGCTATCTATTTAGCGGAGAGACTATACATGATTACAATCAAAGCCAAGAAGAATGATCATTCAAGAGGTCAAATGAGGCAATAGGTATGGATTCAAGTACAAAAATGGAAATTCTCAGTTCCATGAGAAAGCATTGTCCATCTCCACGCGCTCCTGAAGATGATAAAAGACCAACTGTGGGCAAATATTTGAGAACTTTTTAAACACTGGCAGTAGATCTGAAGAAGGGCCTCAACTCGAAACGTCACTCATTCCTTCACTCCAGAGATGCTGCCTGTCCTGCTGAGTTACTCCGGCATTTTGTGTCCTAGCACTCTCGGTGGTGGATTTCAATTAACCTTAAAGGGCCTGTCCCACTTTCCCGAGTTATTCACCTATTCTCCCGAGTTTTCAAACTCGCAGAGTGATCGCAACGAGTCTGTGGATATATCGTAGCCGCCGTAGGTATTCGGGGCTTTTTTTTACTCGTGGACATTTTTCACCAGGATGGAAAAAACTTACCTGATGACCCGAGTATCTATGGCTGGCGTAACAAGCCGCTACGATATATCCACGGACCCCTACGGCTTCCTACGGACTCGTTACAAACATTCTGCGAGTTTGAAAACTCGGGAGAATTCTTGAATAACTCAGGACGTGAATAACTTGTGAAAGTGGGACAGGCCCTTTTGGGGGGGAAGGTGCATCGTAAAAGCTGCACAGAATTACAAAGTTACAATCGGGAGATTTATTTTAGCCGGTATCTAGCAAGCCAAACAAGAGGACACTGTTTGGGAGTTGGTTTTATGGATCGAAGCTTGAAGGGGTATCCACAACATGAATGCATTTGTCGTCATGATCAGAATGTTTGTTCTGATGCAGTTATGGAAAAGAACAGATAAAGCAAGACAGTCTTTCCAGACTGAAGTGAGTTGGTAAAAGATGATTGGAAACTGTTACTTGGAGGTATGAATCCAGCCTCTGAGAGCAGCGGGCAAAGAAGCAAGCCATTTGTGGTAAATCTTTCCATAGTGGATGGGTTAACTGTATTGAGGGGCCTTGGTACAAGGTGCATGAGGTAAGCTGAGGCTAACAAGTGAAGCTCATGTACAACACTGATACAGCAGAAAGACAATTAGGGGACTGTAATTATAAGGGAAAAGCAAGTGGAGTTGTGCATAGAAGTAAAGGCAAGATTAAAAAAAAGCCAAATACATTTTTAAAAAAAAGAAAAAAAAAGCAGAACAAGGTTGCCAGTGATAGCAGGGCCAGCATGGTACCCAAAAGATGATTTTAATGAATACCCCAGGTGTTTACACAAGGTTTGAAGCCACTGTTGTGGTTCAAGAGGACAATATGGAAAACATTCATTGGGATAAATATAGCAAAAGAGTATGAAGGGTATACAATTTTTGGCAAGAAAATATGTAAATCGCTGTGCCCGGGTGAACTTGCCCGTGCTGCTAATCACAACAGGGAACTTTGGAGACTGTTTTTGAATCGTCCCTGGTTGCAGCTGCAATGCCACGAGACGTGCTGCATTGAAGTCTGGAGAAAGAATGGTACAAGGACACATGGTCTGTCTGAAAGGTTCTGACCCAGAACAATGCTTATCCATGTTCTCCAGGGATGCAGCCTGACCCACCGAGTTACTCCAGCGTTTGGTCTTTCTTTCACATAGTCTGTCAAATTGGTGATAGACACAAAATGCTGGAGTAACTCAATGGGTCGGGCAGCATCTCTGGAGAAAAGGAATAGATGACGTTTTGGGACAGAGTCCTTCAGACTGTCAAATCTATATGTATATTATATATATCTCTAGATCTAGAGATAGATCTAGAGATAGATCTAGAGATAGATCTAGAGATAGATCTAGAGATAGATCTAGATCTAGATCTAGATATACATATAGATTTGACAGTCTGAAGGGCTCTGTCCTAGATCTAGATCTAGATTTAAATGTGGGACCTTAATAAAGAAATTTGCAGATTTGAATTGTTTGACTGTAACTCTCAATAATGTTTGACATTATCAGTGTGGCAAGTATCCCTGCAAGAGCAGTTGTTGCACTCGATGTTTAGCGTTTGCCATTGTTGGTGTGAAGCTTTATGCCTGTGCAATGCATATTAACTTATTCCAAGAGTCAAGAGCGTTTTATTCCCATAGTCTCGAAACAGAACAATGAAATTCTGACTGGCAGCATCACAACGAATATTAGCATAGTACTGTGTAAACACCGTAATAAACACATTTCAGCATACAGAAAACAAATGGAAAATAATAGTGCAAAGATACAAGCAATAAAAACAATGCCCCTCAAGTTTAGTTTGGTGTTAGTGTGGAAGCAGGCCCTTCGGCCCACCAAATCCACGCCAACCAGCGATCCCTGCACATTAACACTACTCTGCACTCACTAGGGACAATTTATAATTTTACCAAGGCAATTAACCTGCAAACCTGTACGTCTTTGGAGTGTGGGAGGAAACCAGAGCACCCGGGGAAAACCCACACAGGTCACGGAGAATGTACAAACTCCGTACAGACAGCACCCGTGGTCAGGGTCGAACCCGGGTCTCTGGCGCTGTAAGGCAGCACCTCTACCACCATGCAACATTGTGAACATTTGTAGAGGGTTTGTAATGGGATCTTTTGTGCATGAGGAAGCATTTCTGAAATGAAATTGGAGAATGTTCCTACATATGATCAAGTCTTTTGATTGTGTTGTGTAACTAATCTGAACAATTGTGCATGTTTTGTATTTTCTGGTTGCTACCACTTGAGGAGCTGGAGTATATTTCCTTCTGTAGTGGTGAGCTATTTGTTCAACCAGAAAGATAGCAACAAAGCACTTCCCAAAACTGAGGCACAAGAGCGGAATGTCCCACCACATATGAATGAAATCATCCAGTATTAATAGCTGGTTGTGTTAATAATGCATGTACGGAGTGGTGAGAGTGGTGAAAGAAAACCAGAGCACCCAAGGGAAAGCTGCACGATCAAAAGGAGAACGTACAAACTCCACGCTGACAGCACCCGAGGTCATTATCAAACCTGGATCTTGGGTGCTGTGAGGCAGCTGTGCCACTGTGCTGCCTAAAGGGCCTGTCTCACTTGGGCGTCATGCAGATGGCGCGTCATTTTGTACATCCCAAATTCCTGGCGCGCAAAGATTTTGTACATCCCAAAATCCTGGCGTGTGTCGTGATGTGTAAATGATGTAGCATAAATCACGCATAAATGCCGCCCAAATGGGACAGGCCCTTAAAGTAGCATTCTTTCAAATTGGTTTTAGTCCAGCTTCAACATTTCAAAGCTATGTGCTATCTCTGTCATAAATCTTGTATTGTAATGCCCTTGTGTACTAGATGAAGTTAACCTCTTGAAACGGGGTTCTGAACAACGGTAAAAGTTTCTGACAGCAACTGTAGCTGGGAAATGGCAACTTTTTGTTGGTTCCTTTGATACTGTTAAATTAAGAGAAATTTCAAAAATAGTTAAGTGGAAATGTTGCAATCTTTGTACAAGCAAGCAATTCATTGTCCTACATAAACAATCTGCTTTTAGACCAAATTATGACCAAGATGTTTTTTTGCTTCCACAGGCATTTAGAGAAAGACGAATAAACCATCAAGCATCGGGTTTGGTGATGGATGGCAGGTGCAAGTCGGTGGATCCAGAAAATGTAAGGATTTGAGCTTCTGGGGATTGTATCAGTGCAGCTTTGTTGAGCTGTGCATCCACTATTAGTTGCAAGGAACCGTTTTGTTGCTCTTTAGTTTCGAGATAGTGTGAAAACAGATCTTTCACCAACGATCCATGTGCACTAACACTATCCCACACACACACACACACACACACACACACACACACACACACACACACACACACACACACACACACACACACACACACACACACACACACACAACAATTACAATTTTATAAGCCAATTAACCTACAAACCTATATTTCTTATGAGTGTGGGAGGAAAACCGATGTGGTCATGTACAAACTCCGTACAGGCAGCACCCATAGTCAGGATTGAATCCGGATCTCAGGCAGCAACTCTACATCTGTGCCACCATGCTGCCCATAGCCCACATTTTTAGGAATCCAAAGAGAAAAAAATCTGAATGAATTTGAACTAATGTAGCATTATACATAAAGGCGCCAAATTGTTTTTTGATTCTTTTACTCAATACTAAGGTCAACATTTTGGTGTTAACAGCAGAACGGAAGATTAGAGTTGATGCACATGGATTATTATTGGCCTGATACCAAACTTCAAATTGGCCCATATAATTGAATGATAGGTTCGCTATCCTTGCACTCGTTTCATTAAACTATCTGCAAACTAGAATGATTGCATTTGTCTGCCTCATTGAATAATTTCAATATCCCTCTTGAAGATTTATATCTAATCTCTAAATCTATGGAAAACTATAAACAAACATTGTTAACAATTAGGGAAATTCCTATCTGCCATTTCTCGTGCTTGAGCGGGTCCATAAATTGTAAGTACCTGTTCTGATCTCAAATTACTGCTGGATGTTGATTCATTGGTCAAATAAGCTCTCAACCAAATTGGATCTCCCATTTTTGAGGCTGGTGTATCAACATCGATGTTCTGTGTATATTTCTTCACCAATGAAGATTAAATAAAGACCCAGTCCATGTATTGAATGGGCATTAAAGAATATATATTTTTTTGAATTTTATTTTTATTAGAAGTACAGTAAATTACAATAATACACATCAGATATATCTTATTACATTTGTTGTACCACTTCGTTTTTTGAGCTTTAAAAAAGATAGAAATAAAAGAAGTAAGGAAAGTGAGCAAGAATCGTGAAGGTGCAGGACATTTTTTTATGATTGGTTTACTGTTTTTAACATTGTGTTTTTTACCTGATTTTAACTATTTATTCTGTTCCATCAGGGACTGGATTGTTTTTTTTAGTGTTATTATGTGAGAAGTGTTTTAAATTTCATGTGCGAGGCTCCGCTATTCACTGGGAAACGTCTTTTCATTTTGCACTGTACTTGTTGCTTGCAAGATGACAATAAAGGTTGATTGATTGATTGATTGAAGTGTTGGGAAAAGAAAGCCCCTTAGGGAAGAAGTTAGAGAAGGAAGTAAAGAAAGGAAATAAGACCCTAGAAAGAAAAGAAAAAAAAAGGAAAAACAATCGCTCTATTGTAACACAAAACTCCGCAAAAAAGGATATACCAACCGTGTTTTAAAAAAAAATATATATATTTTATACCCCCGGTTACCAGATCCTGGTACCATTTTATATTTTGAATTACTATTGCACCTTATGCTTGTAATAGTTCCATAAATGCAGACCACGTCTTTTGGAAATGGTCTGCTTTGCCTGCTAGGAGGAGTCTCATCTCTTCCAAGCGTAGTGTTTCAAACATGTTTGAAATCCACATTTTTATTGTTGGTATTGGAGCATTTTTCCAAAATTTGAGTATAAGCTTTAAAGAATGGGCATTAAAGAATATTGATGAACAGAAAGATCGCTGGGTTCAAATCCATAGTTTCCTGAAAGTGGCAACACAGGTAGTTAGGCTAGTGAAGAGGTGTAGCATGCTTGCTTTGATAAGTCGGTGCATAGAATATAAGGGTCTCGACCCAAAATGTCACCCATTCCTTCTCTCCAGAGACGCTGCCTGTCCCACTGAATGACCAACATTTTGTGTCTATCTTCGGTCTAAACCTGCATCTGCAGTTCCTTCCTGCACATGGAATATAAAAGTTGGGAGGGTTGTGTTACAACTTTCCAGAATACCAGTTAGAGCCCACTTTGAATATTGTTTGCATTCTGGGCACACCACAGGAACGGTGTGATAGCAGAGAGGAGATTCACTAGGATGTTGTTTAGAATGGAGGCCTTCGATTCTAGGGAGGGATTAGATAGGCTGCAGTTGCTTTCCCTGCACCGAAGGGAATCGATAGGTGACCTAGGGTATAAAATTATAACAGGCGCAGGTACTGTAAAGCAGGGGTTCCCGATGTTTTTGTCCCGTTTACCCCTGGCAACTTTAATAGCACATAACAATGTTATTTCACTTATTTATGAACAACTAATGTTGAACAGATACCAGTATACCAGAACCAAACGCATTCAGTTAATGAGAAAAAACATGTACAAATCCAGAATCATCAAATTTACCCGGTGGGGGTAAATTTACCCCAGGTTGGGAACCCTTGCTGTAAAGGTAGTTTTTTTGTTGTTTTTTTTGCCTGGTAAAGGATTCAAAAATAATAGGGCATAGGTTTAAGATGAGAGGAAGGAGTTTTGAACGGAGGGAAAATAAACTAAACAGTAGCTATCAGGAACAAGCTGCCAAGGAGAATTAACAGACTCTAATTCTGTCATTAAACTTTACTGTTGATGAATAGATATCAGAATTATGTTTTGCATAGAGATTAAGAAATTAAAATGGATTTAAGTTCTCATTGAGGTCAATTCTCTTGTTTTTCTTTAATTGTCCCAACATGTTGATACAACGCTGATTTTTCTGATTCTCAGGATTTAGTGGACTGGAATAAGCCTTTGTTGTGGCAAGTTGGTCTTTTACGTGAGAAGTACGATGAATGGGTGCATCAGCCAATAGATCGGCCTATACGCCTCTTCTATTCTGATCTCGTAGAAGCTTGTTCAAAAACAGCCTGGTAAGGAACTGAAATCATAGCTTGGTTTAATGAGTTCTCCAGTGATGAATTGCAGGATAATTCCTATTGTTAAAGTAGGTTTTGGATTTGATTATTGAATCTTTGAGTTATTTGATTGTATAATTTGCATATCTACATGCTATATAGTTTAGTTGTGGTGCATAATTAATTTGAGCAAAGAATATTACATTTTCTATTAATTCCTTGGTGTTAGAAACACGAACACAGGAGGAGTTTTCAGACAGAAAACTGGAACCATATACCTTTTTGATTATTCCTTGCGATTAGTGGCTGACTATGTCAACATACTGCATTTAGTGTTCTGACAGAAGACACAAGTATTTGATGCCAACATTGGTTGCACTTTTAATGTGGATTTTTATGAACGGACTCAAGACGGAAACTAGTGTTGAAGTTATCAATCTAACATTTTCTCATTCTATTTAACCATATCCTACAGGCCTATGGTAACTGAGCAATCAGAAATTCATGATGTGTAATTAAATCTGACATAATCGGTTTGAAAAACAGTGTCTTGTTGAATATTTTTGTGATCTCTTGGTTCTTTTAAAATAGAAATCTACCTTTAATTCATTAGAAACGAAAACAGCAAAAGAAAAAGAAAATTACCAAATGTGTCAATTACCTCCACGGAATATTCCTAAACATTTGGAAATATAGAATGGTGAGGTTTTGGTAAATATTAATTGCTTGGAGGTGGATTTGTTGCTGCACCATTGAAAACAAGTTGCATGATTTCCTACATGGCATCTACCATTCCTTCAAGTTCCAATTGCATTCAGAGATTAGTTCATTTATATAATCTCCATTGAATGCTGCTATATTGAACAATGCAGTGAATGTTGAGTTTTGTTTATTGAGTTTAGTTTATTGTTAATCTTGGGCTGACTCTCACCAAAGATGGCCATACAAGTAAATTTAACGAGCTAAAGAACTATTGCATTATTTTATCAGTAATTTGCATGCTGGGTTTGGTGGTGGGGGGTTCCAAAAACATTTCATTAGTGTATCTCTTTTAGAGCTGTGAAATTATCAATGGATCTGTGGTAGAACTGACCACGGATCCTTCCTTGCTATACAAAAACCCATTTATTTCCTCCAAGGATAGTTGCAAAATTGTTGTTGATTTGAATTAAAGTATCAGACTCTTGAGGAATGTTCTGCTCAATCAATTACTAAATAAAGTTTTAGTTTAATGTGTTAAATTGCTGTTTCACTGCATGCTTTTGTTGCTTGCTGTCTGTAGCATGCTGCCACTGTTTAAAGCATGTTTTTAAATTCACTGTTTGGACTACTGTGTGTACTGCAGTGGAAATTATTATCTAACCACTATTTGGTCTTTTTTTAAAAAAGGGGCACTGAAACGAGAAAAAAATTATAAATAGCACAAATGCATTGAAAATTATGTCGAAAGAATAAATAGTTGGAATCCGATTTCCAGACTACAATCTGGCCTATCCCATGATTTCCAGACTTGTGCATGCACTTTAAATCACTATTTTAATGATCCTAGACCCATGAGGTTACACAGAAAAGCTGGAGAAACTCAGCGGGTGGCTCATAAAAGGCGTTTCGGGCCTCTGATACTGTCTGAAGAAGGGTTAAACCTGCCACCTTAATAGATGCTGCTGCACTATTTTAATGATAACCTTCGATTCTCCAGAATCTGCAGTTCCCTCTTAAACATTATTCATCGTAGGTTGGCAAAGTTTTACTTGTCTCCTCTCCCAACTTTTTGTTGCATCTTGCTATGGTACTGGCTGTTAGTGGTTCTGTTATTGGACTTCATTGTCTGAAGAAGGCTTTCGGCCCGAAAGTTGCCTATCTCCTTCGCTCCATAGATGCCGCTGCACCCGCTGAGTTTCTCCAGCATTTTTGTGTACATTGGACTTCATACGTTTTCTTAAGGAATGGTAAAACTACATACCCACATTTGGGGAAAACATAGTGGTTACAGATGTAACTGGTCGGGGCCCACATTTGTTCATGAATGTTGCACAACACCGTCCCCCACTTTCTTTGTCTTAAACACTTCATACAAAATTGTGTATATAATACCTGCCGTTAAATAGAGAATCATGCATAAACTTCAGCATCTCAAACAAACATGCTGTCGTCCAAAACGATGGGCAGCACATTATGGCCATGTTTGATGTCAGGTGGTATCTTGGTCAGGGGGGTTGTCTTTATAAAGCCAGTTATCCTTAAACTGGTTTGTTTTCCGCTATTTTAAGGCTGAACATCATCCTGGCTCTCAACACATGGAGGCATTTTATACTGAAGATTTGTAACTTTTTAAACAGTGTGAATGTTCCTTGCAAAATTGTCATTGCAACTTGCTTAGAGAAAAAGCTTGTTTATTTTCTATGTATTGACCAATTTTGCATCTTTCGTTTCAAACATAAAATTAAAATGTATATTGGAATGTTGGTGATTCTAACTGATCCACCTAATGATTGGTTGCAGCTTACCTGGTTTCAAATGCTGCTAGATCGATGAGCAATTCTATTTCTGCTGAATGGAATATTTGCTTGACTTTGGAGTAGTGTTTCTAATTTTAGTTTTGCAACCAGCATTGTAATATTGCCCCAAATCAGTGGTCACCAGCCAGTTATATCCATGTTTGTTATTAAATTGGGGGAATAAAAAATGGCTTGGGAGATTATAGTTGCTCATTTGGTGGAAAGTAGGCACTTCAGTAGGGTGTTATATATATAGAAATACTGGCAGATGGTGGAACCGGAACAAATCTCACTTACAGCGCCCTCCATAATGTTTGGGAGAAAGACCCATAATTTATTTATTTGCCTCCACAATTTGAGATTTGTAATAGAAAAATTCACATGTGGTTAAAGTGCACATTGTGGGGGGCTATGTATAAACACAGCTGTAATTTCTACATGGTGCAACCAAAATGTATGGAAATGGCCTTTATTAAAATCTGACAACGTGCACTTTAACAACATGTGTTTTTTTTCTATTATAAATCTCAAATTGTGGAGTACAGAGGCAAATAAATACATTATGGGTCTTTGTCCCAAACATTATGGAGGGCACTGTATTTAATTGCTTAGTTGAGAAGAAAAGTTATCTTAAATTTAAATTATCGGCAATAAATCACTCGAGTCCGTGATGCCATTCTCCACTTCCATAATCAGTAGTGCTTCATGGGCCAGGTATGTTCTGATATGGGTTCTCCAGATTTGTGATTGCTGTTTAAAGCAAAAAGTGTTGGCTCAGCAGGTCGGGTAGCATCTCTAGAGGAGTTGGATCAGCCAATGTATCGGGTTGGGACCCTTCTTCAGACCCAATGGGTCCTGATCTGTACACCACCTCTGCATTCCCTCCACAGATTCTGACCAGCTCTCTGAGTTCCAACAGCGCTTTATTTTGTAGACCAGACCCATCTGTAGTTCCTTATCTCAATTTTAATAGCTGTATCTTTGTGTTTTGCTACATAGCCACATAACTGAGTAGTGAATTTGAGTGAATAGCTGCCACCTTGTTTGAGACTTGCTGCACACATGTATGGCAAGTCCCAAGCTTACCGTCGCTGTATTAAGAAGTCTTGGACTTTCCCCACAAGATTCAGACCATGTTTTATTCAATTTGGAATTGGAGCAGGATTTGAGGTTCAGTTATCTGGCATGTAAGTTGTACGCAGAGGGTAGAACGGGTTACATTTCTTTGCAAGTTTTCAAAAAACTAACAATGACACAGAAATTTAGAATCGTGATAATTGGTGCAAATTTCGAAGCAGAGGCAAAGTCAGGAGCGTAGGGATAAATTGGGAATCATTAACTAAAACGTGTGATGGTGGGGATAGAAGGTGAAGGGGAAAATGAACAGACCATGAGCTTGCCTCTCAGGCGTTGTTTTGTGGTCAGTTCAGAGACATTGGTGCGTGGATGAGGAGGGGTGGCTGCGGGAGGTGATAGCTGGCATGATTACAGTGGCTTCAGGTCATGCTGCTGCAACAGAAGACAAGGCTTGATATAGCGATGTGGTTGATGAAAGTACTACGTCAGCCAGGTGGGCGATCAAATCGAACACAGCATGAGCAACATTGGAAAGAAGCAACAGCATCGTGTTAACCCTTAAAGCACGCAAACCAACGCTTTTCATCTGTATCTTGGTACATATGACATTTAAACTAGATAATGCTAGCAGGTTTAAGATGCCATTATGGAGAGAAAATGCTTCATTGATACCAGTTTTGTGTTAACAAACTGTTAAAAGACTTCATAGTTCTCAATCACTATGATACATCAATGAATTGCCATTGCTTTTATTCTATTTGTAAGTGATGGTTGCATGAATAGTAACATTTAAGACATGGGCATCTTCATTTCACATGCAGGGGAGCAATATTTACAGTTTCCTGCCTCTAACTTGCAGCTTGGGTTTGCTGGTATGTCTGCATGCAGGTGGACAACCATCCTATTTTGGACTCCAAGCTCCATCTAAAGAATTGTGTTGTGGCTCTAGCTATGACATTGACTGGTACATGAATGGGTAAAACTCTTGACCAAGGTAGCTCCTCTTGATGTGAACCTGTGGATGTTCTTGGTGTTATGCATTGCTTTGTATGTGAAAGGTGAGAAGTGTTCCACCTACAATGCCACGGTCTCCCCATTTCTCCCTTCGCAGTCGGTTGAGCTACATGTGAAGCCTTTCAACCTGTGTCCTTTCCCTCTGCAGGTATATGGTGCCATTGGTTTGGGTTCCCATTGTGATTCTTTGTAGTTGGTATTGCTACACTGACCTCGCGCAAGGCAACACTAGAATTTTCACATCTTTCACAACAGGTATTGTAATAGTTTTCAAATGGCAAGTATTTGTGCAACAGTCATAATGTTAAGATGATCGACACAATTTAAACCAGCATCAGCAGTTCCTTCCCAACCATTTAGTTATAATATTTAGTTGCCTGCTAATATGGTTTCAAGACATTTTACTATCATAAATGAGTAGGATTTTATAGAAGTCAGCCACAAAACACTGGAGTAAGTCAGCGGGACAGACAGCATCTCTGGAGAGAAGGAATGGGTGGCATTTTGGGTCGAGACCCTTCTTCAGACCCGAAACATCACCCATTCCTTCTCTCCAGAAATGCTGCCTGTCCCGCTGACTTACTCCAGCATTTGGCCTACCTTTGATTTAAACCAGCATCTGCAGTTCTTTCCCACACTTTTTGTCCCAGGTTTTTATAGATCTCTGCATTGCTATTTTACAAAAGGCAAGTGCTGGAATGTATCTTTGTTCTTGTGCACTAGTTTTTAAGGCATTGTGATAATAATGGTTATTAAAAATTCAGGTGGTGTGATCACTGGCTGGAGAAATGGAAATAATTTGCATTTTTTCATTAATGCTGAACATCTCCAAACTCATCTTATCGAGCCCACACAAGATTAGAAGTTGCTCAGCCAGAGCTGAACACACTTCTCGGCATCTGCATACAAACAGATTGGTCGAAGCAGGGTCGCGACGTGAACGCTCTTTCCTTGACCCCTCCAAAATAAATGATCATAGTTTTGAGCAGTTTGGTGTTTCTCGCTTGTCTACATCAATTAAATGAGTGGTGCACATCTTTTTAGATGTGGAGAGCGCCACTTAGTCCGCTCATCGGAAACATTTTATTTTAACCGTACAGGCACTCCGTGACTTGTGTAAGGGTTACGTTCTGTGAACTCTTGCGCAGGTCAGAGTTTAGGTAACTTGGAATCCCCATCCCCTCCTCCCTGTGTCTGGGGACTTTCTGCGGTGCATGACCTTCTGGGTAATACCGCCGCCATTGCCGGCCTGGGTACTATCTCGTCGTCGGAGCACTTTCTGTGGTGGACAGTGTTCTGGGTACACACCGCTGCCTGCTTGTTGAGTGACTGTACAGTGTTGTGGAAATTACAAACTGCTTTGCTTGCACTAGGGACTGAGTACAGAATTGTTTACGAAAACGAGAGTTTGCCTAGGTCACCTATTGCGCAAGTTGGAGAGTGACTGTACATTAATCATATTGGTATTTCTAGTCATGCTTAAAGATGCATGCCTGGGTTCTAACTCTTGCTCACTCCCCAATACCCAGTGTAAATCACTCTGGATTCAAATGGGAGTAGAGGCCATTCCTATATTGGGTCGACACCTGCAGCCTCCCACTGTCCTTCTGATCTCCATGTGGTACCCCTAATATTGATGCGATGATTCCTGTGCCCTGGGGCAAGCTTCAGCTGGGCAACTTGTGGCAAATGACGAGACTGAAGCAGAGCTGCAAGGATGGTATATACCAGCTGGAAGCACCAACCTCTCACGCTTGGTGTTTGCACCAAGTCATGCTTGTTTGTGTGGATCTGAAGTTTGCGAATGGGCGGCTGTTGGATAAGCAGCAACGGTTCACTAATTGTTTCTCTTTCTATGTAGAATACTCCATCCGTGTCCACAAGTACTGCTTCCCTCTATTATTCGTGTTTGGGATGTTTCTGTGGTCCTTGGTTGAGTACCTGATCCATCGATACGTTTTCCATATGAAGCCACCTGCTAGCAATTACTATCTCATCACTCTTCACTTCATGCTTCACGGACAGCATCACAAGGTGACTGGGAAATGGGTGGATTCCTGCCTGCCTGATGGTTTAAACGTGGGGTTTTCACACAGCCTCCATTGTAGTGATAACATTCTTATTCACATTTTGAATTTTCAGATTAACAGGACATCTTAAATTTATTCCTGAATAAAAGCACAGGGATTTGAGTGTCATTATCAAATAGTTTTCACAGAGTGATACAGCATGGAAACAGGCCCTTCAGCTCAACTTGCCCACACCGGGCAACATTAGTCCCACCTGCCCATGTTTGGCCCATATCCCTTCAAACCTGCCCTATCCATGTACCTGTCTAACTGTTTCTTAAATGTTGGGATAGTCTCTAGCTCAACTACGTCTTCTGGCAGCTTCTTCCATACACCCACCACCTTTGTATGGAAAATGTTACCCCCCTCAGATTCCTATTAAATCTCTTCCCTTTCACCTTAAACGTATGTCCTCTGATCCTTGATTCACCTACTCTGGGCAAGAGACTCTATGGATCTACTCGATCTATTCCCCTCTTGTGTGGGTACATTGATACAATGAACGATAAAAGATTTCTTAGTGAGGGCCGCCTTTTGTAATAAATCCACTGTCCTTTAGAGTTTTGAATGTCTGATGGGCAAGCATCTGTTGGCAAACACCATTTGGTGTTCTCCTCGTGACACTGACAGTCACTTGGAGAGCAGGCTTGGGAGGGAAGCAGTTGTGCCCTTATTTGGCTCATAGAATTATGTCTTTAGTATTGCAGTGACAATTGATTACTTTTTATTTTTAACGATACAAAAGTGAAGGTTCCTTTAGGGTTAATTTCCTGGCAACTCTTGGTGACATTAACTGGTCAAGTAAATGATTAAAAACTGTGTGTGGGTGACAATCACAGGAGCAACTGTGACGGGAGCAGGGCGGTGGCCACTGGCTGGCCTCACTGACCCGCAGAGTAAATGAGTCAACTCGGCAATCCCAGCACCTCTTGGTTCGATTCGGCTCTGATCCTTGCAGTGGTGGTGAAGGGTGAGAAGGCATGAGAGAATGCCTCGGTCCCACCCAGTAGATGCCTGCAGCCCTGGTAAACCAACCCCTCCCTCTGGTCTCCCAAACATGTGGTGTCCATTAATCAGGTGTTCGTAACTAGGAGAGGACGTGTTAATATCTTTCTTAATCGAGGTGTAGCCAATTCCCTTCCACTATCTGGCCTTGCACTTCACATCACCTTCAATAAATAAAACGTTAATGGTTCTAAAGTTTAATTATCTACTTTTTTACCATCTGTCATTCTTATATCATTTATTCTACCATATCCCCCTAAGAATGAAAATGTGCCTGGGGAGACAGTGGTGGGGCTGAGGGAGAAAAAAAGGACATGGGGAGTTTTTGTGAATACAGTGCAATAAATTCCATTCCGTTGACTAGATGGGTAATTTTAGAAGTGCCCTCTATTTGTCATTTATAATATTTAACTCTTCAATAGACCCATATTTTGATTCGAGAGTTGTGCAGCATCAGGTGTTCAGCAGGGAATTAATTATTTGCCTTGTATGCCAGACAATTTTTGAGAATCTTTAGTCAGTGGGTGGTGAATCTGTGGAATTCGTTGCCACAGAAGGCTGTGGAGCCCGTCAATGGATATTTTTATGGCAGAGATAGATAGATTCTTGATAAGTACAGGCGACAAGAGATATGGGGAGAAGGTCGGAGAATGAGATTAAGAGGGAAAAACAGATCAGCCATGATTGAATGGAGGAGTAAATTTAAATCGGGCCATTTGGCCCATCTGCTCCTATCACTTATCAACCTGTGTCAAGTAATTTTGTCCATTTTTGCTGTCTAAAAAAAAGTTTCCCCCAAAAGATGCACTATTTATTTTGTCTCTAATTTGCAACAATTTATTGTTTAAAATAATGAACAATTTGTGCTAAATGGGCACGCGCACATTCTGTCAAGAGCCTGAATACTTTGCAATTGTTTTTATTGCTCATTATTGTTCCCTCTTTGTGCAGTGCAAAGAAAATAACAATCCATATATTGAATTATTACAAATGATGCCCCAATATTCCTTCCCTAAGGGGTAAAATGTGGATACGTTCCTTTCTTTTGAAGCTAATGGCTTATTGCAAAGTAGTTACAATACTGTGGTGTACAAATTGGTGCTGTTGAATGTTACATGAAAACTGCATTTAAATCTGAAGTATTTACATGTCCTCTCTCTCTTACCTGCAGTCCCCATTCGATGGCTCCCGGCTGGTCTTCCCACCTGTTCCAGCATCACTCGTCGTAGCTTTATTTTATACTGCTTTCCACTTGATTGCTCCAGGAGCAGTTGGCAAATCCATCTTTGTCGGTGGTCTTGGTGGCTATGTCGTTTATGATATGATACATTATTATCTGCATTACGGATCTCCAAAGAAGGGCAGCTACCTCTACGGACTTAAAGCATACCATGTAAAGCATCATTTTGAACATCAAAAATTAGGTACAACAAATTTCTTTTGACACATTTGTTTTAATACTAACATAATTCCAGAACTTGTCATTTATTGCATTTTCCGCCAAACCTCGTGGAAGTTAGTAACCCTAAAATCTTTATTTATATGCTTTACTCTAGTTTGTTAATGCAAACCTCCATTCAGGATTTGAGGCAATGCTCCATGTTTAGTGCTTTCATTGTGTGATGAGCAGGTGGCGATGAGGTGTTGGCCAATACGGCTATATTTTGTTTAGAGCATCAAAGAAAATACCTGCTCTCACTGAAGAGCTAAGACATCATCTGGGTCCCCTGTCCATTGTTCTCATGTCCTGCCACCTCTCTGCCTCCTCCTCCAGCCCCAACCTGCTCTCACTGCCAAAATATCATTAATTCACCAAATTTGAAGCACTGAGATGTAAACACATGTCCCTCACGGGTTGTAGGTACTGGAAAACATTATTTTAGAACCCAGCATTGAATGTGGTGGATTTAGGTGAAACATTCCTGTTTTGTCCAGATAATAATATCTTAATCCCAGTTTTGGATAATTCGATACTCGGTTCATGTGGGGAAAGATTACATGTATGAATCTTTCTCTTAATTTTAGTGCAGGGTTTATTTCCTACCTGTAACAAACTAACCTTAGTCTCGTGGGTGTAATGTTTCTTGTATTGGTATTCCATGCTGTTTTGAGATGGGTAGCCTGTCACTAGTTTAGTATGTATTACTTGAGAGAGAAACCTATTGAGTGAGTTTTTTGAGTAGATATTCCCCAGGCTGGTGTTGCCTGCGATTAAGTTATTTGTTTCATTTATTGCCACGTGTAGCGAGGTACAATTAAAAACATTTGCGTGCTAACCAGTCTATGGAAGACAATACATGATTACAATTGTGTATTTATTTCAAGAGGGCTAGAATACAAAAACAGGGATGTAATGCTGAGAATCCAAGATCACTGGTGAGGCCACATTTGGAGTATTGTGAGCAATTTTGGGCACCATATATGAGGAAGGATGTGCTGGACCCGGAGAATGATCCCAGGAAGAGTGGGTTTACAAGAATGATGCCAGGAATGAGTGGGTTGAGAGTTTGATGGCACTGGGCCTGTACTCGCTGGAGTTTAGTAGAATGAGGGGGGGCCTCATTGAAATGTACAGAATAGTGAAAGTCTTGAATTGAGTGAATGTGGAGAGGATGTTTCCACTAGTGGGAGAGTCTAGGACTGGAAGTCATAGCCTTCGACTTTCCTTTCGGAAGGAGATGAGGAGGAATTTCTTTAGTCAGAGGGTGGTGAATCTGTGGAATTCTTTGCCACAGAAGGCTGTGGATGCCAAGTCAATGGATCATTTTATGGCAGATAGATAAGATAGATTTATTCTTAGTACGGGTGTCAGGGGTTATGGGGGAAAGGCAGGAGAATGGGGTTAAGAGGGAGAGATAGATCAGCCATGAATGAATGATGGAGTAGACTTGATGGACCTAATGGCCTAATTTGCTCCTATCACATGACCTTAATCGAGCCATTCACAGTGTACAGATACACGATGAAGGGAATAATGTTTAGTGAAAGGTAAAGTCCATTTAAAGATAGTCTGAGGGCCTCCAATTACTTAGATATTAGCTCAGGGCAGCTCTCTTGTTGCTGATAGCATACATCTGTGGCCTGTTTGTTTTTTCATCCCTCTGGGATGTGCCTGGCCTGTCAGGTATATCCTCCTACTCTGAATCTGACAACTCACACCTTGTGTCTGGGTTCTTGCTCTCTCACTGCACCCATTGGCCAGATAAATTTGTTAACAGTTTATCCTATGGTAAAGTCAAGACTGTTTATCCCATGGTCACCCCTGTTTAACCCCAGAAACATCCCCTGTGATGCAAAATGAAAGATGTGTTGATGTGATCATCCATGTTCTGACATGAGCAGGGTACAATTTTCATTGCTGTCTGAACTTTAAGTGTGAAAGTCAATGGGGAGTGGTGGGAGAGAGACTCCTTGGGTGTACAGAGGTGGGTAAGGGATTACAAAATTACTTTGTGACCAGCAGCTAGCTTAAAAAAAAATGGGCAATCAATATTTTGAGTGAGGAATAACTTTTGTGAAGAGGTGTTGAGTAATAGGTAAATCTTCTTGGATTTAATCTTGCAATCTGTCATCTTAAACATTATCCTCTGTGCTCCCTTGTGCTGCTAATGTATTCTGGCAAGCACTTCAAAGGTGTTGAGAGTTGTCTGATTTCCACTTCACCCTCGCTAGCAAGTAGCCATTTTGTAGAAACAAGGAACTGCAGATACTGATTATTACACAGAGAAGAGGCAGGACAAGGCATGGCAGGTTATTGGTGGATTTAGTGTCTCAAATGTAGCAATGAATGTCTAATTGGTTGGGATGGGATAGATCATTAGACTACAATGTATGGAGTTTGTACATTCTCCCGGTGACCTGCGTGGGTTTTTCTCCGAGATCTTTGGCTTCCTCCCACACTCCAAAGACATACAAGTTTGTAGGTTAATTGGCTTGGTAGAAATGTAAATTGTCCCTGGCGTGTGTAGGATAGTGTTGATGTGCGGATTGGCCGGTGCCGACTTGGTGGACTTCCGCACTGTATCTCTGAACTAAACTAATCAAAGGTATGAATATTCTGCTTAAATCTGTCAAACCTGGGGAGAAATTCCAATTGAATTGAACAGCTATTAATTGGAATAAATCAATTCATCAAGATTAATAAATGAGTCCATTCCATGAGTTCTCATTCTTCATAGATCAATTGCAAATGTGTCTGTTTTACTACAGCGTCTAATCTGTGTTCCTCTATTTATCTTTTCCCATTTTAGGATTTGGAATTACTAGTAGGCTGTGGGACTACCCATTTAAAACGGTAATTCCAGAAGAAACATTTGAGAAGATTCACTGATATCAACAATCGATCTTCAGATCCACACAATTAATGCCTCATCAATCAGCCAGCCTCTTGAGAATCTATATCCCATACTTCCCTACGTATGGCCAGACTCGTGCCTTCAACCCTCCTCTTCAGCTCCACGTAGGATTTCTTCCTCGTCTGGAAAAGTTAAAAGCTTCACTGCTTTCTGACTCTGTCCAAAATGTTGTACCCCAATCTTTTTCTAACATAAGTGCCTGATCTCAGAGAACCATATTGCCTGTTGATCAATATTTATTAATTAATTGTTAAATATTTTTTTTGGACCTTTGTCTATAAATCTTGTCAAAGCTGTTATGTATTGTGGGGAGTATTAACACTAATGTTTGGGCTTTGAATTTTAAGCAGTTTGTGGTTAGCAAGCACACTGAAAAAGGGAAATAAAAAACCTGCACAAATTAATTATCATGTTTATGCTTAGTGTTAATTCCCATATTAACAGATCTGATGAACAGTGAAAACCGCAATCTAACGTTTTTACTTGTTTTATCGCCTAACGACTCAGAAGTTATCTCTAATTTCCAAACCTCAAAGCTTGCCTGCACAAAGAATTTCCTCTGGGTTTAGTTAAGGTTTTTACAATTATGTCGCTTTATTCCCTCATACGTGGTGTGGATTCCACGTTATTTCCAGTTACGTAAACCCTTAAATGTAGTTGCTCCAGCCCTGCCTTTTTTATGCATTCAAATTACACAGATCACACCAGCACTGTGCATTAATTCCCTTTAAATATGATGCTCCTGGCTACAATGCTTTGAGAGTAGCTGCTTTGTATGCACCCAGTATTTAATAAGAACCTAGGCCATGAAGAATTTGCTCCTTCAACCTTTTAGGGCATTGAATAAATTGTACATTTTCCCTGTTGCAAAACTTTCAACAAAAATGCTGTGAAACACTGAAGCCCTTTATTGTAATTTTGAATCTCTTATCTACAGGTGAGCGATTTGCTTTGCACAAAATAGTTAGGTCATCAGTAGAACCACAGAACAGCAATTGGAAATTTGTATCTCAAGGGTATTGCAGTAAAGTTTGATGGGTAGATGTTTCAACTAACTACTAATGGGGCATATAGATGCCGAAGACATTCTCTGCCCTTTAAGTCTGCTGTCTTGCAACAGAGAGACTTAGCATTTTAACAGTGAATTCTTTTCGATAGCTCAACCCCTTAAATTGTAGTTTCTCTTAACACTTGGATCTTCTATTTTTTTTTTGACACTGATTATATGGTATAAATGTAACCTGAATGGTTTAGTTCCATAACTTTCTGGGACTAAATGCTGGCTTATCGATGCAGATGAAGAAATTTTAATTTCTATTATTTTACTGCAAAATGTTGATTCGTTGTGAATTCTGAAGAGATTCTTTTCAAGGTGAAATGTAACTGTAAATAAAGGTCTGTATATTTTGAAAAAAGTTTTTGTCCAAATTCTCTTCCCAAGCAATGTATTTGCAATTTCTCCAGTTTCAGCATTCTAATAAGGATATAGTTGTTTCACCAAATTTGGGAACTGGATGACGTTACTGTTTCAAGCCTCCCTAGCTGGTGTATCGCCACTTATGCTGGTGGATACCTGTTGATCAAAACACGATAGGATTTTTTTAGTCCAGAGATATTGAAGAATGTATGGCATTATTTTTATACTCTGCTTATACATCAGTTTATCTTGCATATTTTTGTGCAGTGATTTTAGTTTAGAAATTAAATTCATGTTAATCCTTAGAATCAGTGGTACGATTTGAAAGTTTTTTTTTCCCCCCCCCTAACTTGAACCAGAACCCCAGATCTATTGTTTAATATCCTTTCCAAAGGAGTTGCCAGTTTTGGTGACCCTTGTCTGTTAATTGTTTGCAGGACTGTTGAGCCATTAGTTTGGTCGCCACCATTTGATGCACCCAGTATATGAAACACTAATTGAAGAGAAAATTAAACGTTACAATTTAAAACTAACGGTCTGTTCTGCCAACGTAACTCTCTCCTTTCTCAATGCTGAACTTAGGAAATGTTCCTCATGTGGAATGTCATGTAAAATGCAAATCTTAAACCTCTGTCCAATTGGCCATTGCTGAAATGTTTACTAGGCCTGGTGTTTTGAGAAAATTAGAACTTTTTTATTGACAAACAATTATGAACTCGGCAACTGAGGGATATTGTAAAATGGTCTTGCTTGGGGTCGTGTGAAACTACAAGTTATTTTGCAGAGTGGAACATACCCCTTGTACAGCATTGCCCAGGCAGTAGAATCTTGTGTACTGTTAATAGATTTACATCTGAAGCATTGTATCAATTTGCTTTTGATAGACTAAATGTTAATAAATTTCTAGTGTATAAAATGAGCCAATTGGAGATCTATAAAGAATTTTGTTCCAGAATGCGAATTTGTAACCATAAAATTAATATTTGATTTACCGAGCATTCTTTAAGTTGTCAGTTTCCAATTTATTTCTATTTAATAAACTTGCCTTTTCAATTTATAGTGGTAACTGGAAGTTGTAATCTGTGGCTGCCAGTTTTGAGGTTGTATTCAACTTCTGCGGGAGGAGGAGTCAATTGGCCACTGAATAGTTCTGTGTTGATCTTAAAATGAGTATTGAATGTTGTCTTTGTCTCCAGATTTCTCATGAAAAGCTGGGAAGATATGAAGTTGTGTTAATAATTGAATTGCCAATGTATGGAAAGTGAAGGATCACACCACATGTTCCAGACACCTGCACAATCTGGAGGAAACTGGGTGTGCGTTCATAGTCACACAACATGAAAACAGGCCATTCAGCCCTACTTGCCCACTCTGACCAAGAACCCCCTTCTCATCTTGTCACACCTGCCTGCGTTTGACCCATATCCTTCTAAATCTTTCCTATCCATGCACCTGTCCAAATTTTTTTTTAAACCTTGTAATAGTGCCTGCCTCAACTACCACCTCTTGCAACTTGTTTCATACAGCCACTATGTTTAGTGTGGAAAAAGCTATCACTTGGGTTAAATCCTTTCCACCTCAACTTAAACCTGTGTCCTCTGGTTCTTATTCCCCTACTCTGGATAAAGACTGTGCATTTACCTTATCTATTCACCTTCTTGCGTATGGTGTGGACGTCCTAAAGCTGGAGGACAACTTCTATTTGATTGTGCATGGCAGGTTTTGCATTTGTTGAAACGGGGCGGACCACGTGAAGGTTGCAATTTCCCACCCATCTATTCACCTCATGATTTTAAACGCTTCTAAAATCATCCCTCATCCCCCTGTGCTCCAAGGAATAGTCCTAGCCAGCACAGCCTCTTCCTATAGCTCAGGGTCTCGGGTCCTGGCAACATCCTTGTAAATCTTCGCTGCACCCTTTCCAGTTTAGCACCTTTGCAATAACAGGGTGACCAAAACTGAACACAATACTCCAAATGTGATCTCACCAATGCCTTTGTACAATTGTAACATGACCTTCCAACTTCTATGCTCGGCACTCTGAACGCCAATATGCTGAAAGCTGCCGTGACCACCTTATCTACCTGTGGTGCCATTTCAAGGAACTATGTACCTGCACTCCTAGATCTTTCTGCTCTACATTTTCCAGGGCCCTGCCATTCATTCTGAAGGTCCTGCCCTGGTTTGACTACTCAACATGAAATGCATCATACCTACCCGCGTTTAAACTCCATTAACCGTTCCTCAACCCAACTGATCAAGATCCTGCTCCATTTTTTGATAACCAAATAATGATGCTGCATTGGATCCATGATGCTGCTGGGGCTTTTCCTTTTGGAAATATCAAGCTGATATACCAGTGAGTGGAGTATATTGGGGTTGAGTTGGTGAAATCCCTGTGTTACAGGATACATGTGGATTTATCCAGATGGAGCTGCATACTCTCAGATTTGAGGATAAAATGACCTTCAGTTGCTCTGTAACAATGATTTGTTTTCAGTTTTGAACTATACCCCAATTGTTTCCTGCAGTCCATTTGGGATGTTTCCAATAATTTCTTCATGTACAATAGGCAATGCTGTAGTAACTCAGTGGATCAGGCAAGATATCTGGAGAACATGGATTGGCGACATTCCGGATTGGGATTCTTCATGCTAATTTAAGGCCGACCCAAAATGTTGCCTGTCCATGTCCTCGAGTGATGCTGCCTGACCTGCTGAGTTACTCCAGCACTTTCGTTTCCCTTCCAAACTAGCATCTTCAGTTCCTTGTGTCAACATTTAATGTACATTTTGTTTTTCCCTACACAGGTCCAATAACTTTTGCTTGCTCTTGGATTATGGCATGGCGTCTTAAGATGTTTCTTTAAATGTTAGGCACACTTTTTTCAACTTAAATCCAAATGCTGACAAGACTTGATGGCAACATTTGTGGAAAAAAGGGATGGTTATATTGTTGGTCAAACATTTGCTTGCCTGATCCACTGAGTGTTTCCACAGTTGTTTCATTTCACATTTCGGGCATCTTTGTTTTATTACTTTCATATCATAGAACATGAAAGAGTGCAGCACAAAAGCAGGCCCTTCAGCCCACAATGTCCGTGCTAAACATGATGCCAAGACCATTACTTATCTACCTGCACATAACCTTAATCCCATCATATGTCCATATACCTATCCAAAAGTCTTTTAAATGCCATTTTCGTATCTGCTTCCCTGACAGCAAAGTGACAGTGTGGCAGCAAAAAATACTTGTCCCGCGTATCACCTTTAAACTTTACCCCCGTCAGCTTAAAGCTATGCCCTCTAGTATTTGATTTTGCCATTCTGGGTTCTAACGATCTACCCTATGCTTGTTATTTTATTGTATTCTATCAGGTCTCCCTGCAACCACAGGGATTCCACAGAAAACAATCCAAGTCTATCCAACCTCTCCCTGTAGCTGATGTCCCCTGTTCCAGGCATCATTCTGGTAACGTTGCCTATTTCCTTCGCTCCTAGATGCTCCTAGATGCTGCTGCACCCGCTGAGTTTCCCCAGCAATTTTGTGTACCTTTGATTTTCCAGCATCTGCAGTTCCTTCTTGAACATTCTGGTAAACCACCTCTGCACCTTTCCAAAGTCTCCACATCCTTCCTGTAATGAGGCAACCAGGACACACAATGCTTAAAATGCAGTCTAACCAAAGTATTATAAAGCTGCCTTTGTCCTGGAGTCTTGTTTCCAGATTCAATGCTTGGAACTGCCCCCCCTCCCCTATCCTTATTTGATGACAACAGGAGTGGGCTGTTTGAACCCATTCATTTTCAGCTTGGCTACTCTACCTTTCAACACTCTGAGTACACTTCCATTGGCTTGGTAAAATTGTAAATTGTCCCTAGTGTGTGTAGGATAGCGTTAACATGCATGAGTCGCTGGTTGGTGGGCAGAAGGGCCCGTTTCCACGCTGTATCTCTAAACCAAACTATGGTTCAGGCTATTAAAGTGTAAAACGTGTTTCTGCTCAACTTGGCCCTGTGTGACATTAAGCAAAGTAAATCCTGACCCAGGCCTATAAAATATACTTGCAGCTGCCACCATTGGATTTTAACAATAAAGTGGCATGGAGACCTTTTCTATCCAGTGCTTTTAGCACGATATCTCCTGCGATGAGAGGGAGTGCTGTCGTACAAGTGACTAACTGCTGGGAATTTGATGTCCCATAAATGCTGCAGCAAGCACTTGCCCAATCCTGACTGAGTGTTTCTCTTTTTTTAAGTTTGTGTTGTTCTGAAAACCTAAAGTGAACTCGGTACAGTCATGTGGTGGAGAAAATAGTGCACAGACATTGGCACAAGTTGATGCACAAGCATTGGGTGTGCATGAATGGAGGGAGAATTATTTTCTAAATGGGCTAATGAAGGATTAGTGTAAACAAGTGGTTGATGGTTAGCACTGACTCGGTGGGCTGAAGGGCCTGTTTCTGAGCAGCATGACGAAGATGTATTTCTCCCAAACCATCAACGACGTCATTCAACACATTCACGTACATATAGGGTGATTTCACCAAAGGTCAAATGAGCGTAGATCCCCCCTCACGTGACCGAAAAATTTAACTGGAGGACATATGTCACTTCGGTACATGTTAGTGAATGAGGAAACACGCACTTTCACACCCGTTAAAAACATGGAAAACGGCTGATTTTTGAGCTGAAAATTTTCTGTGCTAGTCGGGGTGACCGTGAAGCAGTTAGGGCAGGGTTGCCGTGGGGATGTCACCTGGAATTATTGCGTTTGCTCGCTGAATTTCATCAAAAGTAAGGCATTATTAACTTACTTTTGATGAAATTCAGCGAGCAAACGCGATAATTCCCGATATTTTGGACCTTTCAATCTCCACGGCAAATGTCTGCTAAGCACTTCCGCTGTTTTTCCACCTTTCTACGCTCATTTGACCTTTGGTGAAATCACCCTATAGAAACAAAGAACCACAGATGCTGGTTTGTACTAGAGGCACAAAGTGGCTAGAGGAACTCTGCGGGTCAAGAAACATCTCTGGGGAGAAAGGAGTGGTGGCATTGCGGGTCGGGAAACTTCCTCGGACTTTCTTACAAGTCTGAAGAAGGGTTCTGAGCCAAATTGCCACCATTTCCCCCCCCCCCCCCCCCCCCCCCCCCCCCCCCTGCCTGGTGCTGCTGCCTGAACCGCTGAGTCACTCCAGGACTTTCTGTAAACATTTGCGTTCATAACCAAAACTTCAAGGATATTCCCGACAAGAAAAATCAAGGCTATTTTTCTTAAATTATTTGCACCCATTTGGGGGCAGATAATCCCAGAGGGACGACCACTGGGACTAAGGTGCGTGTTAGTGTATCTCGTGGTGCACATTGTTCAGGCAGAAACATCTGACGTGAGCTCTTGGTCTCCTGTGATTCGATTTATGCTCGTGTTTGTGTCCCCAAAGAAATGTGTTTTTGTAGAAATGTATTTTCCTCTTGCATGTTCCTGAGGCATGTGTTTAAGATCTGCGCTTATTTTTCCTCTATTCTGCTTTGAATTTGGAGCATGGTGCTATTTTGTTGACATTTCCTAGTCCTGTACAGTGTACACGCTTCCTTGCATTTAGCAAACTAACCCATGGGGTCGGTCATGTTTTCTTTCGAGGAAAGATGATAATTCGCAGTGGGTGCCATGATGTCATTGAGTAAACAAGATGACAGCCATCAAAATGTTTGTTTGAGAGAGGTGGGAAGGGGATGATGTTTGATAAGGTTAGGTTACCAAGGAGACTAATTATACTGTCAACATTCGCACTCCCTTTCAGCACCATCTGAGCCACCATGATGTGGTGTTTTGCACAATGCAAACAAATCAGTGCGGCATACAGTAGAGTCTATATCACATCAGCAGTGTTAGACCATTAAAGGTTTCTGATAGATTTGTCCAGTTTTCAAGGTTCACGTTTGTGTGCTTATGACTACCATTCCTAAACTTAGGATTGAGGGTCTTTTTACAGCAATATATGGCATAATTGAGGGGAATTGACTGCCTTGAATAGATGTGGAAAGGATGTTTCCATCGGTGGGAGAGTCTAGGACCAGGGGGCACAGCCTCTGAATAAAAGGATGTACCTTTAGAAGGGAGATGAGGAGGGTGGTGCATCTGTGGAATTCATTGCCACAGACGGCTGTGGAGGTATTTTTAAAGCAGAGATTGACAGATTCTTGATTGGTACAGGTGATAAAGATTCCAAGGAGAAGGCAGGAGAACGGGGATGAGGGAAAGATAGGCCATGATTGAATGGTGGAGGAGACTTAATGGGCCAAATGGTTCCTAAGATTGAGCTTGAAATCCATCAGCTCACAAAGTTGGAGTGCAGACACAGACCCTTTGACCCATCAAGTCTGCGTTGACCATTATCTATCGACTTCCTCTAATCGGAGGGGAAGAACAATGGAGGAGCCGGGGGGGGGGGGGGGGGGGAAGGGAGGAGAGGGAGAAGGGGGGGGGGGGGGGGGGGGGGGGGGGGGAAGTTAATGTTTCAGGTTGAATAATCCTCTGAACTGGGAGAAACATCACAAAAGTTTGTTTTAAATTGCAGAAGGAATGGATAGGACAGAGGAGAAATCTGTGATAGGGTTAGGGCAGGGTTGCCGTGGGGATGTCACCTGGTCCAATGAGGGTAATTAGAGGGTTGTTATGCTTTTTGTCAATGTGGTGTCAATCTTCCTGCCCGACTCTAGACTCCAATACAATCACTATGTTCCTGAGTATCAAGGAAGTCCACAAATTCTCCCTGGAAATAGAATATTTGGAGATGTAGTATCATTGCTAAAATCACTGAACACCAACTCTGGACAACAGGAGCAAGTAGACGTCTCATGGAAATGGCCAGCATTGTGTACGATGCACCCACCCAACCGAACAAACGCTTCCTATGTCACCAGCGGCAATCTACAGATTCTGTGCGCTCCGTGTGGAGTTTGCAAGTCCTCCCACACTCCAAAGAAATGAAAGTAGTAGATTAATTGGTTGCAAATGTCTGTGGTAAGGGGAACATAGAGAAGAAAAAATAGGAATAGGAAGGAATACTTTATTGTCACGTGTGTCTAGGCAGTGAGATTCTTTGCTTGTATACACAATGTATACACAATGTATACACAATGTATACACAATTGGCAGATTGTTGCAAGGGGGGGGGGGGGGGGGGGGGGACAAAAGGGGGAGCCAGCGTGCTTTGTAATTTTGTTAGCGCCGCAGGTGGCTGCTATTTGTATACATTGTGTATACATTGTGTATACATTGTGTATACATTGTGTATACATGCAAAGAATCTCACTGCCTAGGCACACGTGACAATAAAGTATTCCTTCCTATTCCTATTTTTTCTTCTCTATGTTCCCCTTACCACAGACATTTGCTGCCAACTGCTGCCTGAGTTTTGTGGACTGGGGCTAGTTTTTGTAGTATCTGCATGCTGCTGTTCAAAATTTACTTTCGAAGAATTGAGTTTAAGATTTGCAACAATCTGTCACTTCACCTTTTTGTTTTCCCACCCAGCCAGGTCATATTGATGGCAAAGTGCGGAGCATAATATGGATTGGGGTAGGACAGTATAACCATGGATTGGGTGGGCAAAAGGACCATATTGGTATAGTATACTTGAATAGTGCGATGTTGCCTTGGTTATACTTGAATATAAAATAAGAAAATATCGCACAGAAAACTGGCCCTTTGGCCCACCCAGTCACTTTGGACATCTTCAAGATGGTTGGCAAGTGCTGATGAATGGAGTCAGGAACCTATACCATGGGTATTTGCATTAGAAAACCAGACAATCCTGGTTCGAGGCGTACCATGGCCCTATCCCCAAACTCTACCTCCGCTACATCGACGAATGCCTACATCTTGCATCCATACACAACTCACTGACTTCATCCATTTCACCACTAACTTCCATCCGGCACTCAAATACACCTGGACCATTTCCGACATCGCGCTACCGTTTCTAGACCTCACTATCTCCATCGCAGGTGATAGACTACTGACCAACATCTACTATAAACCCATTGACTCCCATGGCTATCTGGACTACACTTCTTCCCACCCTGCTTCTTGTAAGGACTCCTTCCCATACTCCCAATTCCTCCGTCTACGCCACATCTGCACCCAGGATGAGGTGTTCCACACCAGGCCATCGGAGATGTCCTCATTCTTTAGGGAACGGGGGTTCCTCTCTTCTACTATAGATGAGGCTCTCACCAGGGTCTCTTCTATACCCCGTAACTCTGCTCTCACTCCCCATCCCTCCACTCGTAACGAGGGCAGAGTCCTCCTTGTCCTCACCTTCCACCCTACCAGCCGTCACATACAACAAATAATCCTCCGACATTTTCGCCACCTCCAATGGGATCCCACCACTGGCCACACCTTCCATCTCCAGCAATTTTGTCTACCAGTTGGACAAATACAGTACTTTACCCAGTCCAATCCTATTGCTAGCTTTATCCAATGAACATGTCATCTCAACTATCTTGGGGTCGGGATGGTGGCACAGAGTTGTTGCCTTATAGCTCCAGAGACCCCAGTTCAATCCTGACTACAGGTGCTGTCTGTACGGAGTTTGTATGTTCTCCCCATGACCACGTGGGTTTCCCCGGGTGCTCCGGTTTCCTCTCACAATCCAAAGACGTACGGGTTTGTAGGTTAATGGGTTTCGGTAAAAATGGTAAATTGTCCCTAGTGTATACAATAATGCTCGTGTATGGGGATTGCTGGTCGGCACGGATTCGATGGTCTGAAGGGCCTTTTTCCGCACTGTATTAGAAGGAGTTACTAGATTCTAACTGCTTCAAAATAAATTCAACGAAAATGTTGCAATTCCCTCATTACCATTTGGAAATTACCCAGAAACCGAATCTGCTGAATCTTTTCAAAGCATGATCCTCCACAACACTCCCATGATGATGGGTTGCTTAATTCTACTTTAGGTTTCAGGCTGGTGACTAAGTAACTTACTCATTCAGGAGGGGTTCTGCAGGTTAAACTGGTTCTGTGGAATGACAGCGCTGAAGCAGCAGTTGTTCACGCCCGAGGTCGGCCGTGGTGATGTGCAGAAAACACTCCAGTGAATAAATGAGTTCGGTATCTCCTGCGCGCAATGAATCGTGGGCTTTGTCAAAGGCCATTCGGGTTAAACAAAGAGCATTGCTAGTGATCGTGAACGCAGCGCTGCAAAAATTGTGTGTACGTATTGGGCGGAACTCTGTAAAAATAAAATTTTTGGTTTGAGTTTTTGTCGTCTTTGTATCTTAAAATGCTAGCGAGCAACTCTCTATCATGTGTGCAACAACCAGGACATGCCACCTCCTAAATATGCATCTAGCATGTTTTTTATATCAACTATTTGCAATTCCAAAGCACTATGATTTTCCCCAACATTTTATTTCTGGTACATGAAACATAGAAACGTAGAAATTAGGTGCAGGAGTAGGCCATTCGGCCCTTCGAGCCTGCACCGCCATTCAATATGATCATGGCTGATCATCCAACTCAGTAACCCGTACCTGCCTTCTCTCCATACTCCCTGATCTCCTTAGCCACAAGGGCCACATCTAACTCCCTCTTAAATATAGCTCCCTCTTACCTCCCTCTTAAATGAAGAATTATTCAAAACCACACAGCAGATATGCAAACCAAGATCACGATATGCATCCTGGAACTAATCCAGACACATATACAGTACAACTATTAGTAAATAGTCATTGTGGCTTGAAAAAACAAATTCTCTTTAAATTGTTTATGCAAATACAACTACACTTGGGCTTCACAAACTAAATGCATTAAACTGCATCTGCCCACTCATCCAACCTGTCCAAGTCACCCTGCATTCTCATCACATCCTCCTCACAATTCACACTGCCACCCAGCTTTGTGTCATTGTAAATGTTAATGTTGGCTTTCATTGTGCGAGGATTTGAGTTTAGGAGCAAGGTGGTCCTACTGCAGTTGTACAGGGCTCTGGTGAGACCCCATCTGGAGCAATGGGTGTAGTTTTGGTCTTTGGTTTCCTAATTTGCGGAAGGACATTATTGCTATTGAGGGAGTGCAGCGTAGTTTAACCAGGTTAATTCCCGGTAATGGCGGGACTGACATGAAAGAATGGGTCGACTGTGCTTGTACTCACTGGGATTTAGAAGGATGAGAGGTGATCTTACAAAAATATATAACATTCTTAAAGATTGGATAGGCTAGATGCAGGGAAAATGTTCACGATGTTGGCGGAGTCCTGAACCAGGGGTCACAGTTTAAGAATCAGTATTTGATAGACTCTATCTTTTTGCAACAACTGATGTCAGTCTGGTGTTCTGGGTTTTCATTCCCTAATTCTGATTAATTTGAACACAGCATGATGAACAAAGCAGATGATATCAACAAGTATCTCATCTGCTTGTGCTGAAAGGTTCACCGAATAGCCTATTACCTAGAGGTTAATCTATTAGCTCCCAGGCTCTGTCCTGCCCATCCTCTCTTCCAGCTTTCTTTTACCCCACCCCCACAATCTGTCTGAAGAAGGGTTCTGTCCTGAAACAAAGGTGGCGCAGCGGTTGAGTTGCTGCCTTGCCAGAGACCCGGGTCTGACCCCGATTACAGCTGCTTATCTATACAGAGTTTCCACTTTCTCCCCTTGACCTACATGAATTTTCTCCCAGATCCCAGAATTTTCTGCCTCAGAGGGTGTTGGGGGCAGGTTCTCTGGATGCTTTCAAGAGAGAGCTAGACAGAGCTCTTAAAGATAGTGGAGTCAAGGGATATGGGGAGAAGGCAGAAATGGGATACTGATTGTGGATGATCAGCCATGATCACATTGATTGGCGATGCTGGCTCGAGGGGCCAAATGGCCTACTCCTGCACCTATTGTCTATTGCCGATCTTTGGTCTCCTCCCATACTCCAAAGACATGCAGGTTTGTAGGTTAATTGGCTTGGTATAAAGTGTTAAATTGTTCCTAGTACTTGCAGGATATTGTTAATGTGTGGGGAATGCTGGTCGGGCGGACTAGGTGGGCCGTAGGGCCTATTTCTATGAGGTATCTCTAAACTAAACTAAACATCACCAATTCATGTTCTCCACAAATGCTGCCTGACCCGTTGAGTTACTTTAGCACACGGTGACTTTTCACCGACTTGAGTTGGTCTTTGGAGCCCATTGCCCCCATCGACACCTGAAGTGCTGATGGATGCCTGAAGTGGCCATTGTCAGTGGTGGAACTGATCGTACGAAAGGCCCCTCAAGAGTCTGGGGTCGTTTGCAACAGTGTGAAGGTGAGATATATGCAGCAATGTGGTACTAACAACAAACTTGTGTTCATCATCATCACTGAGGATGGTGTGGTCTATTGACAAGCAGCAGTGGCACCGTGAGGCATGTTTATCAGCAGCCTAATGCATTTACAAAGGAGACTAGCAGGAGCCTCCGTCTGAGGCCACACCAGGAAATTCATTGCCTGAAGGTTGCTGATCACTGCTGCTGATAAACTTGTGAAAGATAACCCAATATCAAGGGAAGTTGAAGAATTCTTTCATTTGTGTATGCTGATTACAATTGGAGGTATGTAAATGGCAAAGGATGAATCAATTCAATGAAGGTACACAAAAATGCTGGAGAAACTCAGCGGGTGCAGCAGCATCTACGGAGCGAAGGAAATAAGTGACGTTTCGGGCCGAAACCCTTCTTCAAACTGATGGGGGGGGGGGGGGGGGGGGGGAAGGAAGGAAAAGAAGGAAAAAGGAGCCCGAGGGGAGGGGGGAGGGAGGAGACAGCTCGAGGGTTAAGGGCTAGGGAGGAAAGCAAGGGCTAGCAAAATTTTCAATTTCAATCACTTTCAATTCAATGATGCCTGTTTTGATGAATGTGGTAACTGTAAGGCAGAAGGACCCTTTGTGGACTTGCAACAAAGGCTTTTCACTGTGCCTCGGTACACGTGACAATAAAATAAACTACCGACATTGACTATGCTATTATGTTTGGAGTAGCACCATCTCTTTGCAGACGACTACTTATAGATAATCATAAAGGTGACCCTTGACGTAGCCTGGATCCCCTTACTGTGTGAACTCTGCATGTGATTGGATGAAATGAATGGGGCCATAATGAAAACAAGAAACTGTGACTGCCATTTTGCAAACAGCAGAAGTGCAAACACTTCAGAAAGTCCCCTATCCATGTTCTCCAAGGATGCTGCCTGACCTGCTGAGTTATTCTTGCAGTTTGTGTCTTTTTGTTCTTCAGGAAAAAGTGCCTTTGAATGCAAAGCGCATTGTTAGGAAGGTGTTACATGTAGTAAGTTAGTTTGTTCAACAAGGAAATTTCTATGTAAAAATCTCTGATTTGGGGTGCCCAAGGAAATTTCTTAAGGTACAAAACCTTTTATTTGGGGTTCCAGAAACCGAAAAGCTGCCCCATTTTTTTCCAGATGTCGTCTGCGCAGTGTTTTGGCGCCAAACTTGACAAGTTCTGTACTACCTGCCTTAAGGGAGACTTTTCTACATATTTACAAAGGGCTTTTATGCAAGGGGGGGTGAAGGGGTAAACTTTCCAGCGGAGAACATTTACAGTAGACCAGCGCTGTGGCCGGTGTTCAGGGCTATTTAGTATATTTTCCAGGGGGCCCGCGGCCGGACGAGCCCCAGCTCAGCATCAGAAACGGATGTGGCGACACTTGTGTACTGCCCAAGTTGTATGCAAAATAAAGCATTTCACTGTACCTAGTACCAAGGTACACGTGACAATAGGCAGGTATCCCATCACATCATGGGATGTCACATTTCCTCGCAGCCATAGAGTTGCCAGCTAAACATGACCGGACGGAGCCCCCAGCTCCCGAGGTGGGAGTCCACCAGGATATACTTAAGTTTCCTGACTCCACCACCACCACCAAAAATCCCTCCAAACTAACTGACTACATTTATGCAAAGCCCCTGAGAGCAGCAGCTCCAGTTTTCAAGATCTAATCTACGCTAAAAATCTTCTTCTGAAATCCGCGAAATTTGAGGCTTTCGGATAGGTTGTGCACCTGTAAACAAAATGTCCTTTCCAGCAGCAGTAGGGACTGTTCAGTATTTAGTATATTTTTCCAGCGTCAGACATGTGGCGACACTTCAAGTTGTATGCAAAATAAAAGCATTTCACTGTAGGGTACACGCCTTCATCATCCATTTCAAATTCAAAATGAGTCCAGGCATGCTCTGTGGCACCCACCATCCCGGAAAGCCCCCCTGGCGTTGTGATCCATCTTCTGCGAAGAAGTCTGCTGCTGTCTCTGTTTGTTGTCGTTCGCCTGCCTGCCTGAGGTCAGATGACAGAGCTCACCATGGGGAGGTCGACAACAAGGATGAGGTGCTCTTTCTCCAGGCCACCTTGGCCTTGTAGACCAGTACATGGAAATGCCTTGGAAATAAATCCTAGTCCTGACAGGAAGTCATTGAATTTCACAAGCAAATCAAACTTCCCAAACTGCATTTTACACCGACACTCCATTTGGTCAAACTGCCAGCAGTCTGATTTAACACTGGCGGGAAGATAAAGCCTCTGGTACCATAAGGCATTGTTTCCATGAGGTACATCACAAGTCGTTTCCTACATCACAATGTCGCCATCCTGCAGTCTGGTTGGCTTGGCTTCCTCTCTCTGTTCACCTCCTATGGCCATTCTTTGCTAAACTGCACACTGATGCATTTCCAAAGGATGTTCCTGTATTTATGCAGTGTGAACATTGTCGATTAAATTACCCTGTACCCTGTGGTACAGGTTACCCTGCAGCATGCCTGCTGATTCTTGCTATTCCAAGGGTATCGGCTGCCTTACCAACTATATAATTTGGTGTTTCACACAATTTCATGTTCACTACCCCATTGTTTGATTGAATAAAGCTGGTATAATTTCATGTTTGACATTATCATACAGCCAGTCCCCCTCTGTAAGCACCACAGATATTACAGGTTTGTTTATTGTCACAGGTATCATTGTGCAATGCAATTCCATGTTGGTGTGAAGCTCAGAGTACAACCCACACATGGTAATCTAGACATTACATTCAATAAAACAACTAATGCAAAACAGTAGTTCAAAGATTGTAGTGCAATCTGAAGTAGTGTAAAAAATAATTGCAGTGGTGCAGCTGATGGAGCGGCTCTCACAGCCCCAGGGACCCGGATTCAACTCTCAACTCGGGTGTAACTGTGAACTGTTTGCACATTCTCTCTGTGACCGAGTGGGTTTCCTCCAGGTGCATTGGTTTCCCCCCACATCCCAAAGGCAATTTTGTATGTTAATTGGCCTCTGCAAATTACCCTTAATGTGTAGGGAGTGGATGAGAATGTGGGATAACATACAACTGGTGTGAACAGGTGATCGATGGTCAGCATGGATACGGTGGGCTGAAGGGCCTGTTTCCATGCTGTATCTTGAAACTAAATGAATAATTTAATAAGGTAGAGTCAAAAGAGTGGCAGCACCTCTTGGAAGTTGAGTGTGAAAGGGGTGATTGGTTCAGGAGGCTGATAGCAGGGGGGAAGAAGCTGTTCTTAAATCTGGATGTCCGAGCTTTCAAATTCCTGTATCTTCTCCGAAAGGTAGTGGAGAGAAAAGGGAATGTCCGGGGATTAAAGACATCCGTGCTGATACTTCCTTGCCTTCCTGATGCAATGCACCATGAAGATGGGCTGGATGGAAGGAACTGACGAGCCTGTGATGGACTGGGCTCCATTCACTACTATCTGTAGGTTCAGGTGGTCAACAGCAGACCAGTTGCCCTATCAGGCTGAGATGCATCCTGTCAGGATAGTTTCTATAGCGCATCTGTAGAAGTTGGAGAGAATTCTCATCGATGTGCATAGTTTTCTTCGTTGCCTAATAAAGTAAATACACTGATGTACTTTCTTGATCACCACACCAGGGTAACGGCACCAGGGTAGGTAGATTACTGGCAGTATGGATGCCTAGGAACTTCAACCATCTCTACAGTAGCTCTGCTGATGAGGACATGGCTGTTTTCTGGGCCTGGAGTTATTCTGGGCACTGTGACAGTTCCAATGTGATGGTGGGGTGTGTGGTTACATCTGGCATGGTCTCTGTTGTCAGTGCGGGCATCACCGTCAGAGTAGGTGGTGTAACAGTGTATACAATCGTTCCCCTTATAGTACTATCTGTGCCTATCGAGATAGATTACCCAACCCACCAGATGTACCTGGGATTAGAATTAATACAATTAATATGAAGCAATATCATGTTGCAAACAAGGACAATTCATACAAAACAGCACTTGTGTTTGGAAGGGGATATTGGGAAAATGGTGAAGACTTTTGCAAAATAGTGACATTTAGTTTCCACTTATTGCCAAAGGGTAGGAATTTGAGCTGACAGCAGTGTCTGTGTTTTGTTTTAAAATATGCAACATGGAAATAGGCCTTTGGTCCACCAAGTTCACACTGAACATTGATCACCTGTTCACACTAGTTCTATGTTATTCCAACTTTTGCATCCGCTCGCTGCACACTAGGGGCAATTTACAGAGGCCAATGAACCTACAAACTGGCACATCTTTGGGATGGGGCAGCAAACACGAGCACCTGGAGGTAACTACACAGTCACAGGGCGAGCATGAGAACTCCCCCCACACACACACACACACACACACACACACACACACACACACACACACACACACACACACACACACACACACACACACACACACACACACACACACACACACACACACACACACACACAGCACCTGAGGTCAGGGTTGAACCCGGGTCTCTGGCGCTGCAGGTTTTCTGCTTGATTGGGTAATGACTTGTCAAGGTCAAGCAGCTTGGACAAAGTCTGAGAGACATGCAGCCCGAAGATGCGTGCATCGAAACAAGATACTTTATTGCCACTTGTACCTAGGCACAGTGAAATGCTTTGTTTTTGCATACAACCTGATAAAATCATATAGCGAACCTCACCTAGGCAGTACAGAAGTGTTGCCACATTTTGGCGCCAACAAACGATAGAATCCTATTCAGAATAAACTACCCCAAAAGTTGCCAGACAAGAGAGAATGTAATAAATAATGAAGAAGATGAACAAATGGAGTGGCAGTGGCGTGCATTGGTCTGAATGGTTGTTGATTTTATGTTTGGATGTAATGCATAAAAGGGCTCGTGAGTTGTTCCTCTGGGAATTATTCCCTAGTGGTTCCACATCATGTCTTTCCCACTGGTATAGAGACTGCTCGAGCTTTCACCAAAAGTCCTTGCTTTGAGTGTTGGTGTAAAATATTTCACACTCACATTTTAAGACGGAATATAAAATGTTCTGATTATTTTGAGCTTCAACGTGCCTATTACAAATGTAAAATGATTTTGTTAGTGCGCAATAGTATCAGGTGCTGATTAAATGCTGTAGGATAGGAATATTGCCTCAATGTGATCAATAAGATTTCGGGAGTTTATCATTGTATTAACCAATAGGAAGCTTGCTTCTGTTCACAGGTATGTTTCGGCTGATCTAATTCCAAAAGAATTTGCAGCCCAGTCACCTGTACTCCGCCTTCCCTCCCCTCACCCTCCACCCTCCACCCTCCACCCCAGCTGCATTCCATTCACCTGAACAGGTGAACGTGTTTCGCATGAATGTAAGAGTTGTCTCTGATGCTGTTTTACTGTTGACTCATTGAGAAGCACGGTTTCTGCACTCTGTATCTTTCCCTTTGCTCTACCTACTGTACTGGAGTTTGGCCTGATTGTATTTATTTATAATATTATCTGCTTTGATTAGATAACATGCAAATGCAGTTTTTCACTGTACTTTGGTAAACGTGACATTAATAAACCAAAACTTAAAAGTCATGGACAGAGGAAACCCAATCGTACTAATCTCCTCTCCCTTGTTACATCCAAATGCAAATATCAAATGTAAAGGGTGGTGAATCTCTGGATTTCTCCACCCTAGTGATAGTAGAGGTCGGATCATTGGGAATACTTAAAGAGTAAGTAGATTTTGGAAGTACTTTTTTTTGACGGTCCAGGAATTGAGGATGAAGGATATTTGTATCGAAGGAAGTGCCCACGATAGATCAGCCATGATCATGCTGAATAGCAGGGTGGGCTTAAGGGGTCCATGGTCCACTCCTGCTCATTTTGTTAATGTTCTTGTGGCCATCTCAGGCCTGGGTTAAAGTCATGCATCGACTGAGCATCTGGAACCATGAAAGTGAATTTGAAAGGTGGGAATGTGAAGTGCCATGGGATTGATTCACTGTGAGAACCCACTGAATCCACATAGTCATCTCGATGAGGGTGGAGGCCAAGTCATTGGGCCTTTTTAAAGCAGAGATAGATAGGTTATTGATTAGTAAGGGTGTCCAAGGTGATATGGAGAGGGCAAGAGAATGGGGTTGAGAGGAAAAAATTAGATCAGCCATGATTGACTGGCGGAGCAGTCTCGATGGGCCGAATGGCCTAATTCTGTTCCTATGACTTATGATTACGGTCTTGTGTGACTCTTATTGATGTGTCCATGTCTTTTTCCTCCTCTTTACCCCACCGTTATTATGCAATTGAGTGAGACCATGCGACCTGCTTCTATTCTCATTGACCTACACATTAACAGAGAATCACCAAAGTTGAGGTGCGATGATGGTGCAGCAGTCTCGACCCGAAACGGCACCCATTCCTTCTATCCGGAGATGCTGCCTGTCCCCAGCATTTTGTGTATCTCCTCAGTAGTTTGTGCCCACAGCCAATGGCGCCCCCTGGCAGCTGTACCCTTCAGCTGCAGGTGACTGTCAGAATCACGCTGCACTCAGAATCTTCCTTTAATTCCATAAAAGGAAAAAAATCAGTCATCTTTGCACAGCAAGTTTTATCCTGGAGGAGTCCCAAGGTACCTTGTAGCTTGAGGAATTGCTTTTGAAGTACGATCATTGTTGTTCTGTGCTACACCTGCTGGATAATCTAATCTCAATAATTTCCAGCGCTGGGCAGTGAGGTGAATGCCTACTCGTTTAGCTAATATTCAACTGTTAGCCGTGGCTTACACATGTCAAGGATGTTTACCACCTTTGTGAATAGCTGAGCCAAGCCAATAAGTGGCATGGTGGCACAGCGAGCAGAGTTGCTGCCTTGCAGCGCCAGAGACACAGGTTTGTAGGATCTACTGAATCCCATGACAGAAAGCAAAGAACAAACAACACTGAGCTGAGCCAGACACCTTGTGTCATGTTTATTCCAGAAGCCCCTTTGACGTACATTCTCACCAATCATAACCCGTGTGCAGATAATGCCAATGAGTGCGTCTGACCTTGGAGTTGTCATTGAGCTCTTGTGGCTGGACCTTCTAGTGAGGCTGCCGGCGAGTGGCCACTCAGTGACAGGCTGTATGCAAAACCAACTTGGGCGTGAAGGTGCCACAGGTTCAATCCTCACCTCAGGTGCTGTTCCAGTAAGATGCAGGACAGAATGCCACAGGAGATCCTTCTTCCCTGTGGCTTTCAAACTGTACAACTTCTCACCCTTCTGTCGTGAGGTAGACTGAGACTGATTCCCCCCCCCCCCCCCCCCCCCCCCCAATCTTTGCACGTCCCCAATCCTTTCCACTCATCACTTTAATTTCATGTTTCATGTATTTTGTGTTTTTATGACTGTTGGCTGATCAATTTCCCTCCTGGGATAAATCAAGTTCTATCATGCCGTATAATCTCTGTGGAGTTTGCATGCTCTCCCCGTGACTGCGTGGAGCCCAGTTACAACCGGAATTCCAAAGGCATGCAGGTTGTGAGGCTAACTGCCTGCTTCAGAATATCCTCCAGAGTGTAGGTGAGTGGTAGAATCCTGGGGGCGGTTGATGCAAATGGTGAGAATAAAATGGGATTAATGTATGATTAGTCAAATGAATGATTGATGGTTGGTGTTGACTTGGTGGGCCAAAGGGCCTGTTTCCATGCTGTATGTCTCTTTGATTTTATGACTTAACAAGACTTTAGAGCGGCACGGTGGCGCACCAGTAGAGTTGCTGCTTTGCAGAGCCAAAAACCTGAGTTCGATCCTAACTACGGGTGCTGTCTGTACGGAGTTTGTACGTTCTCACCTACACATTTCAACTGTGGAGGGAATGGACAGGCAACATTTCGGGTCCGTTCCCTTCTTCAATCAAACAAGCTACATTTTTAGACCATCTCTCATGACTTCACAACATCCCAATCTGATTCATTGTCAATTATACTTGTTTTTGTAAAGTGCTGTTATGCAGCAAGATCCTATAAACAAAAATAACTTAAATGGCCAGATAATCAATTTGGCTTAATGAAGGATTCTATTAGACAGGATATGAGAGAGATCTCTCCAATATTCCTCTCTGAATAGTTCCTTAGGATTATTTGCATTCACCTGAGAAGATAGATATCTTGAGTTTAATATTGGTCCAACAGTCCAGCTCGTGCTATCTGTCAGTGTGATTTACCCTCATCCCAATCGTGCAGTCATGGTCGGCACAGTGGTGCAGCAGTAAAGCTGCTGCCTTCCAGCGCCAAAGACTCAGTATCGATCCTGACTACGGATGCTCTCTCTACGCAGTTTTCATGTTCTCCCCGTGACCTGCGCGGGTTTTCTCCGGGAATTCTGGTTTCATCCCACACGCCAAAGACATACAGGTTTATAGATTAATTGGCTTGGTAAAATTGTCCCTTGTGTGTGTAGGATATTGTTACTGTGTGAGAATCGCTGGACGATGCGGACTCGGTGGGCTGAAGGGCCTGTTTCCATGCTGTATCTCTAAACTAAACTAAAAACAAAAGCAACATGTTGTGCTGCAGTTTCAATTACATTATTTGAGATCTCTGCAAAATGATTTTTGCCACACAGACAGAATTTGGGTTGGGGCACTGATAATTCAGTAGCAATTGACACAAGGTATTGGGCATGATCAGGTAGTTTGTTTCCAGTTGTTCCAAGTAAAATAAACTCTCTTCAACTCTCTGACTGTCGAGTAGCCATTTATACTAATCACATGTTACTCTGCCCACATTCACATTAATTCCGAAGGTGGACACAAAATGATGGAGTATCTCAGCAGGACAGGCAGCATCTCTGGGGAGAAGGAATGGGTGATTTTTCAGGTCGAGACCCTTCTTCAGACACCCTGGGTTAAAACGTGTTGGTAGAGTCGGAGAGCAGGAGGTATGTCTACTTTGAAAAAGTTCTCCTCCTTGCCTTCCTTCACATTAATTCCCCCAGATACGACCACTCATCTATACACTCAGGGTATTTAACAATGATCGATTAGCTTCGAAACCCACACATCTTGCATTCTTGGGATGTGGGAGGAAACCGAAGCACCTGTGCAGTCACAGAGAGGACGTGCAAACTCCACGTAGCTCCTGGGTGTTTCTGACAGGTGAATATCTGAGTCATAATTGCTCATGAATCACCTAATAGTTTCCCCTGTGAAGCAACAAACAGGCAGCCCAAGAATGCCTGGGATTTTTAAATGCATTTTCAAAATTTTCCTTAGAGAACGGAAGTCCCTTTTAAACGGTATTCAAAGAATTCTGCATCATCTGGGAATGTTCACCACTGCAACACAATGGTTCATTAAGACAAATTCCACCCTAAGACTATAATCTGATTGAGAAATCGCAAAGTGTAAAATGCTGGTGATGTGCTGGGAGACGACAAACAGTCAATGCCTTGTGCAACAAAGATAACTCCAATCCATACTAATGATGCTATCCCAGTTAAACTATTGCACAGAGCAGTCCATTGCTTAACTACCTTGTAATATGAACACAGAAATTAGGAGTGGGTCACCCAGCCCATAAACCTATTCCGTCACTCTCGAAGATCAGGGCTGATCCAGTTGTAACCTCATTATGTATACTTGCATAGCTAATACCCCTTGCTTCTGAACTATCTACTATATCTATTTATCTCCGCTTTGCCTATGTTCAATATCTTGGCTTCCAGTACTCTTTAAAGAAAACTCACAACCTTACACTCTCCTCCACTTGGCGGAACGTCCTCATCCTCAACAACTTGTCTTTTAATACCTCTTACTTTTTTTAAGCGTATCTATGAGGATTCGCATGGGACCCAACTATGCCTGCTTTTGTTGGTTACATCAAACAGTCCTTGTTCCAGGTGTACACTGGCACCATCCCCGACTCTTCTCCTCTACGTCGATGACTGCATTCATGGCTGCCTCTGTCCAGAACTTGTTGATTTCATTAACTTTACCATGAACTTCCACCTTGTCCTCAAATTCACTTGAAGTATCTCTGACACCTCTCTCACTTTCTTGATCTCTGTCTCCATTACAAGGGACAGACCATCAACCAACATCCACTACAAGCACACCGACCCCAGCTATCTGGACTACAGCTCATCCCACCCCTACTCCCAATTTCTCCATCTCCGCCGCATCAGCTCCTGATATGAGGCTTTCCATTCTAGGACATCGAGATGTCCTCTTTCTTTAGTAAATGAGGTTTTCGCCTTGCTGTCATAGATGGATCCGCCTCTGTGTCCTGCAGTTCTAATCTGGCTCCCCAAATGGAATGAAGATTTTCACCTTTTACCCGATCAGCCTCCAACATCTAGACCAGTTCCTTCCTACATATATCTTCCTCCTGCCATCTGCAACTTGAGCCCGCCACCAGTCACATCTTCCCAGCCCCATCCATTTCTGCAATCTGCAGAGACTGCTCCCCCCGCAACTCCTTGGTTCACTCATTCATTCCCACTCAACCACCCCCTTCCCAGGTACTTTCCTCTGCAACCACAGGAGATGTCACTCCAGTCCCGATGCCTGCTACCTCACCTCCATCTAGTGACACCAGTAGTCCTTCCAGGTTAGGCAGAGGATTGTGTGCACCTCCTCCAACCTGATCTACTACGTCTGGTGTTCCCAATGTGGCCTCCATTACATCAGTGAGACCAAGAGTAAACTCAGCGACTGTTACAATGAATATGCGGTCTGCCCACCTACGCCTACTGGATCTCCCAGTTGCTAAAAATGTTAACTCCTCTTCCCATTCCCATGCTGACCTTTCTGTCCTGGGTCTCTTCAATTGTCAGAGCGAGGTTGCACGGAAACTGGAGGAACAATACCTGTACTCCACTTAGGTAGCTTACAACCCAATAGTATGAACATTGAATTCTCCAATTTCAGGTAACTTACCAAAATCTCTCCCCCCCGACTCCATTCAAGGACCCAAGCAGTCATTCCAGGTGCGACAGAGGTTCACCTGTATCTCCTCCAACCTCATCTACTGCATCCGCTGCTCTAGATGTCAGCTGATCTACATCGGTGAGACTAAGCGGAGGTTGGGCGATCGTTTTGCCGAACATCTCCGCTCGGTCCACAAGAACCTACCTGACCTCCCGGTGGCTCAGCACTTCAACTCCCTCTCCCATTCCCAATCCGACCTCTCTGTCCTGGTCTCCTCCATTGCCAGAGTGAGCAACACCGGAAATTGGAAGAACAGCACCTCATATTCCGCTTGGGGAGCCTGCATCTGGCGGGCATGAACATTGAATTCTCCCAATTTTGTTAGCCCTTGATGTTTCCTCCCCTTCCTTAGCCCTCGAGCTGTCTCCTCCCATCCCCCAGCCCTCGGGCTCCTCCTCCTCCCTTTTTCCTTCCTACTCCCCGCCACCCCCTATCAGTCTGAAGAAGGGTTTCGGCCCGAAACGTTACCTATCTCCTTCGCTCCATAGATGCTGCTGCACCCGCTGAGTTTCTCCAGCATTTTTTTGTGTACCTTCGATTTTCCAGCATCTGCAGTTCCTTCTTGAACACATCCCTTCGATTAATGTTTGGATGCAATCACAAAGTTTGTTGGATGCACTCAATTGGGTACCAGCAAGTTGTCAAACATGATACAAAATACCAACAAGCTGTTCGTGATCCATCATGGTAACAATCCGAGGGAGACAGTCTTTTTGTGTCAAAAGCTTTTCCAGAACTGATAGCACGAAATGAAAGTCCTCTTAAATCTACGCACAACTGATTTACAGCAGTTTTAGTAAAGACAATGGGTTCTAGGCCAGTTCTGTTGCATTATTTTAATTTGCTGAGGCACAGGTTACCTCAAAGGGCCATAGCCTGACTGCCATCCTGGAAATGCTGGAAAGCTGACGATCCTGGGAAATCAGAAGCTACAGTTGAGATTGGTTGTTAAAGTTGGTGGTGGGGGAGTGGGGTATAGCTTAATGAGCAGAAATACGAGGATTATTTTTAATTCCTGCAGTCTTGATTTGTTATGTTTTCTTTGTTAGTGAAAGTAGTGATTTTCTTTGAATAATTGGGCAGCTAATCTAAGCAAAATACTCAATATCTGCAGCGGGGAAGCATTAAAGCTTCCATTTGCTAAATTTCATTGGATTATAAGTAATTTAAGATAAGTGTTCAGATAAGTAGTTAAGATAAGTATTCTATAGAGAGTTAAAATTGAGCCTTGTCATTTCAGGGTAATTGTCAATAGTTAGCTATGAGTGAGATGCCATAATACTGGAAGGTGGCTAATGTGCTTTTATTAAGAAGGGTTGAACAAAAACCTGGGAACTATGGACTAGTAAACTGGACATCTGTGGTAGATATGTTACTTGATGGGATTAGGAGGGATATGATGTATATATATTAGGAAAAGTGGGCTGATTAGAGAAAGTCAGCACTGCTTTGTGCGTGGGAGATCGCCAGTCATGAATTATATTTTATTATGACCATGAAGGTTAGGCTAAGGAATGGCAAAGTGAGTTTACTTCAGATAAGTACAAGGTGTTGTATTTTGGGACATCAAACCAGAATAGGGGTTTCACAGTGAACAGAAGGACTCTGGTGGGTGTTGTAGAAAGGAGGACAGCAGTGTAAGTATATATTTCCCTGAAAGTGGCGTCACATGTGAACTGGGTGGTGAAGAAAGCTTTTGGCACACTGGCCTTCATTGGTAGGGTAAACGAGTATAGAAGGTGGCATAATGGTAGAGCTGCTGCTTCACAGCACCAGGGTTTGATCCTGACCTCTGGTGCTCTCTGTGTGGAGTTTGCATGTTCTCCCCATGACTGCTTGGGTTTGCACCGGGAGCTCCGGTTTCCTCCCACATCCCAATGACAATGGGTTTATAAGTAATTGGCCCCTGGAATTAGTGTCAGTGCGTAGGGTGTGGATGAGAAAGTGGGATAACATAGAACTGGTATAAGTGCGGAATCAATGGTTGGCATGAACTCAATGGGTCGAAGGGCCTGTTGCAATAAAGTATCTCTAAACTAAACTATGTTTAGACGTTATGTTGCAGTTGTACAAGAATTTGATGATGTCACACATAGAGAATTGTGAATAGTTTTGTTCACCCTGTTGTAGGAAAGATTCTATTGGCTGTAAAGCTGGAAAAAGTGCGGAACATTTTTAATGATGTTGCCAGGAAGGAAGGGACTGAGATTGGTCAGGCTAGGACTTTATTCCTTGGAACCTGGAGACTGAGAGGTGATTTTGTGGAAGTGTACGAATCATGAGGTGAATTGACAGGATGAATGCACAGAATCTTTTCTCCAGGATAAGGGAATTGAATTAGAAGGCATAGGTTTCAGGTGAGAGGGGAATGATTTAACAAGAACCTGAGAAGCAATTTTTTCAGAGGGTGATGCGTATATGGAATGAGCAGCTGGAGAAAGTGGGAGAGATAGGTGCTATAAACACCATTAAAAAGACATTTGGACAGGTACATGGAAAGGAAATGTTTAGAGGGAGATGGTCAAATGCAGGCAAATGGGACTAGTGTGGACTGAGGTCAGGCTGAAGGGCCTGTTTCCATGCTATTTGACTAACTCTTGGAAATTCAGGAGAAACTTCATTAGCTAGATAGAGGGGAGAATGTAAAGCATCTTTTCAATGGGAATGTCTGAGGTAACGGCAGAGAAATATTAAAGAGGAAGTTGGTTAAATAGGGAATGAAGAACTAAGGAAACTAAGTAATGATGAAAAATGGTACTTGAAGAATTTGTGAAACTGAAAATGATCAAATTTGTGTATCCAACCTCCCCTTAAATATTTTGTTATTATCTCAATCCCAAGCTCCCACTGTTCAAATGCCCCAGTTTCAAAATAGTTGGCCAGTTGTCATCTTTTAAAATTCTACAGATTTTAGAACTTTTCCGATGGATTGGATGGTGGCAAATGTGACCCCATAAAAGGAAAGTGAGAAGGAGGGAACAACTGATCTATGAATAGTAGGCAAAATGTTGGAACCAGTAATGAAGAATTGAAAAACAAAGCATCTTGAAAAATCAATAGGATTGAAGAGGGTCAGTGGTGGATTTCTGAAAGGACAATTCTATTTGATCAATCTACTGGAGATCTTTGAGGTGACTAATGGAATAGGTAAGGGTAACCAGTGGATTTGGTGAATTTGGATGTTCAAGTTTTTGATAAGGAGGTCGGTCACATAGAGTTGATGTTAATATAGTGATATTTATTATTGGACAGAATACAAAGAGTGGGAATAAATAGGTCCTTCCAATGGGAAGCTGCATGGATTAGTGCTTTGGTCTGGGCTATTCCCCCATCTGCATTAAAGATTTGGATGAGGAATTATTATTTCCAAGTTTGTTAATGATAGCAAATGAGATATGATTGTGAATTGGGAGGATGTAAATAAACACATGGGCACATAGACAAGTTAATTGGCAAGGAATAACAGATGGACTCTAAGGTTGAGAAGTTTGCAACTATTCATTTGGTGCAGGAAACAGGAGTGGTATATTTTTTTGAAATGTTCACTTCAGCAATCCTCTGTAAAACCACTAGATGGCACAGCTTGAACACCATTGAGCATCAAGAAAACCAGACTAATGAAACAAACTCTGCAATCAGAAACCCATATAAGGACAAGCAATTTACATTTTTTTTAAATCAACTTTACTCTTCTGTCCCAAATAAAATGGAGTATTATTTATGAATGACAGTACTTGGGATAAGCGTTTCAAGACCCAGCAATCCCTCCAAGAGGTTTATAGTACCTTCTTTAGGTCCCATCACCTAAAGAAGGTACACAAAAGTGCTGGAGAAACTCAGCGGGTGCAGCAGCATCTATGGAGCGAAGGAAATAGGTGACGTTTCGGACCGAAACCCTTCTTCAGACTGCAGTTCCTTCTTGAACACTCAGGACCTAAAGATTCTCTTGCTGTAATCCAGGTACAGTTTAATGTCACCTCGTGATGCATAGAATATATTCACCTTAAACCTGTCCTGTCCAAAAATGTCAGAGTTTCTGCAGTTTTCAAATCTTTAAAATTAGCTTGCTGTCTGTGTATAGGAATCCAAAATATGCAACCAACGGAATGCGTGTTCCAGTATATATTCAGTTCCATGTTTAATGGCGTTCAGGCACGACAAAACCTTTTTGCAAAAGTTCATTAGTTGAATGAAGCTCCACTTTGGGGGGAAAAAAAGCCAAGCTTGAACTGGATCAGGATTTTTAGAACTTTAATGCTATTGCTTACTTGCTGCTCTTTCTTGATTGTCTTAGTGATGACTGACCATCTTTCTAACCATGGCCAGAGTGAGTCCCACCGCAAAACCCAGCTCAGTTCGCAATAACCAACCTGATCTCCCGGTGGCTCAGCATTAACTCCCCTTCCCATTCCGAATCCGGCCTTTCTGTTCAGGGTCTCCTCCATGGCCAGAGTGAGTCCCACCACAAATTGGAGGAGCAGCACCTCGTATTTCTCTTGGGTTGTTTACACCCCAGCAGTATGACATTGATTTCTCCAATTTCAGGTAGTCCTTGCTTTCTCCCTCCTTCCCCTCCCCTTCCCAGCTCTCCCACAGCCTACTGTCTCCACCTCTTCCTTTTGTTTTTCCGCCTCCCCCCTACATCATTTCTTCTTACCTGATGTTGCAACTAGCCTAAGGATACTTAATAATATACTTAATGGTACTTAATAATATGCCTCCTGTTGTAACCTATCACTTTTTAAAAAAAAACGTAAAATGCATATATTAAAGCTTGGGGACTCCTTTCTGTTGCTGTTTCCAAAGGTAATCAGCAATGATTGAGATACCTGCAAAACATTCTTCAGTGAAGCAGCAATCAACTAATACTTTTACAGTCCCCCCCCCCCCCCCCCCTTTACTTTCAGAAGAAGGATTCCGACCCAAAACATCACCCATCCTTTTTATCAAGAGATGCTGCACTGAGTTACTTCAGCACTTTGCGACTATCTAATCAACAAACATTGGTTAGTTGAGAACTTGTGCTTTCATGAAAGGCCTGGTAAAACCTAAAGTGGAACTTGTTCTGACAGAGTCTCAGCCCTGAAACATTAACTTGGTTTCTTTTAATGGATACAGTCTGACCTGCTATCTGCTTTCAGCATTTTGGCTTTTATTTCAGATATCCAGCATCTGCATTTTTTAATTATTTTCATTTCCAGTTTGTTAAGTGTTAACTGCATTTTGTTTTCTTCAACTGTTGTATCTCATGGTATGTCTAGTTCTTAAAGCTACACACTTTTGCATATACTGCAATTGATAAAGAACAATTAACCTTACTTTACAATTGTGCGGAGGGAGGAGGTGGGTGGGAGTGGATTTATGCACTGCAGTTTTGAAGGTGACCATCATTTGATATTAGCAAATGAGCTAAGCCTCTTTGAGATGATTGCCTGCTGATGTTTCTATGAATGGAGCAGGATAGCTACAGGCACTATAAATAGACAAATCTGAGGAAAGTCATTTAATGAGAAATGCCATGATTGAGGGTGGGTTACAATCGTCTCTTCTGAAGCTGCTTCACACGGTTCCTTTGCTGTCATGGGTTTTGTGAATCAGCAGTGTGGCAAGCATTAGGAAAACACGGAGGTCATCAGACAGCGACAGCTGAATGTAAGAGAGAGCATAGCTCTCTTCTAGATTACTCAAAGCTGCACTTGACTTCTAGCCTAGGCTGTGGTTTCTGGAGCTTCTGTGTCCTTTCATTTGTTTACAATTCTATTGAATTCAGTGAAATTATTTCAATGCTAAATGTATGGCCAGCTTCCCTAACATCTTGTTCCGTTCCATTTGCATTCCAATAGATACAGTAGATGGGTAATGGGTCATTATTTGTGCAATAGGAGATATCAGCACATGTAGTTCAAGGACCACTCCATCCTGACCCCCTTCATTTTATAGCTACAAGAGAATGATGCTCAACATTCCCAATTTGCCTCTGCTCTGTTTATATTTGTGGGGAGCATCACCCAAACACGTTTTAACACAAAAGACCAAACAAGGACTATGAGCTTACAAGAAAGTGCAGATGCTGGAATCTTTAGCACCAAAGAAACTGCTGGGGAACTTAGTGGGTCAGGCAGCATCTGCGGAGAAAATGGACATATGACACTTCAGGTCAGGACCCGTTTTCAGAATGATAGATCAGAGGGAAGAAAGCTGTAAAAGAAAGATGGGGGTGGGACAAAAACTGGCATGTGGCAGTTGGGTGGGGGGGGGGGGGGGGGGGTTAGCAAATAGATAAGCAAATATGCCATTTTTAAAAAAAAGTATAAATATATGGGACATAATTGAGGATTGGGATTACTGTTACTTATTTTCTTGATAGGAGAATCCTTGAAGCCCTAAATTACAACTGGAAATAGTTTCCCAGGAAATGGCTTAAAATCTGCCATAACGTCCTCACTATCCTGGAAGGATGCTTTCTCCCTCAGTTGCTCAGATGTGACCATTTCAGCTTCAAATCATATTACCGTCCTGCTTGAAGTATCTATCTGTAACCTAAGGGAAGGTTTCTGTTCTGCCACTTAACGATGCACAAAAAGACGTGATACTTTTTCCAAATCATGCAGTTTTTAACATTATTCAAAACAAAGCAAATGGAAAGCTTTGGGTTGAATATAAATAAGAAATATTTTGTTAGTGACAATGAATCTGGCAAGTAAGATTATTTTAAATGTAATCTTTGTACTGATATTTTAATGCCGTCCCCAATTCCCACTTGAGTAGTTGGTAGTGAGTCTTCTTGAACATCCTCCGGTGAAGATAATCTTCCCATGCCAATGGCCAGTGCATCCCAGCAGTTAGAATGAATTACCAGGTCGGATGTTCACAACTTAAAGGGCAGCCATCAGATGGTAGTATTCCATGGTCTTGGTTTGGCTTGGTAGAGGTTTGGGAGGTACCTCTAGCATTTGTCTATGTCTATGTCTTGCACATTCAAGGATGGACGGTTTCATTTGCTGATGAGCTGTGAATGTAATTTATCATACAATCATCAGCAAATATTATGACCTCATGATGGATGGATGGTCAATGGTTGGGCCAAACACAATCACCCAAGGAACTCCTGCAGCAAGTCCCATGACTGGGATGCCCAAATAGCCAATAATCACAATCACCTTGCTTTACACAGGACTGAGACTGAGATGTATTCCAAAGATTGAGATGTTTTAGACATTAAATAATAGACAATAGGTGCAGGAGTAGGCCATTCGGCCCTTCAAGCCAGCACCGCCATTCAATGTGATCATGGCTGATCATCCACAATTAGTACACCGTTCCTGCCTTCTTCCCATATCCCTTTACTCCACTATCCCTAAGAGCTCTATCTAACTTGCTCTTGAAAGCATCCAGAGAGCCAGCCTCCACTGCCCTCTGAGGCAGAGAATTCCAAACATTCACAACTCTCTCATTCTGTGTGAAAATGTTTTTCCTCATCTCCGTTCTAAATGGCTTACTACATATTCTTAAACTATGGCCCCTGGTTCTGGAATCCCCCAACATTGGGAACATTGGATAATGATCACCAATGCGTCCACGATTTCTAGAGTCACTTCCTTAAGCCACTGACTCTGCATCTCCTGATTTTATGTCATTCCTCGCAAGGGACTGAATTTCATTCCTCACCAACAGAGCTACCCCACCCCGACTGCCCACCTGTCTGTTTTTTCAATAGGACGTATACGCTTGAATATTCAGTTCCCAGCCCTGGTCCTCTTGTAATTCCCACAACATCATACTTGCCAATTTCTAGCTGAGCCTCCAGCTCATCCACTTTATTTCTTATTCTTCACGCATTCATATACAACACTTTGACTTTTGTATTCACCTCGCCTCTCACTCCAGCCACTATTGGCCCTGACCTTACTCTCTTATCCCTTCTCAAACTTTCCTTCCCATTAATTTGGGAGTCTTTTGTAACTTTTCCTGTACTCACTTCCTCTTTAACTCCATCTTTATACTCCCAATTTGTCAATCCCTCCCCCCCACTATTTAGTTTTCCCCTTGATGCCCATTGATTTCAGTTTAACTAGGGTGCCTCAACATCATACTCGGTCAAATCCTTCCATGAAGTCACAGCAGTCATTTGTTTTGTACTTCCATTAACTCTGACTGCCTTCTTTTAAGTGGTAAACACCTTAGAATGTGTTTCATCTTCCACTCAAATGTTGCCTGATGCATATTATTAAAGTATGTTTCAATCATAGAGCTCGGTTCTCAACTGTAAATAATTTTTAATGCACCACTCACTTCAAGCAGGCAAAAAATAATTAAACTGCTTAACATTCTGTGTTACAAAGTGTAAAAACACAGCAATATCTATATTTGCAGTTATTAAAAATCTTGCACATTTCCATCTACAATACATTATTTCCTGTGCATATTTTGTGTCAACTTCCCCATTACAAAGTATGTGTACTTTAAAAAAAAAAGCAAACTCAATGCCAAATGGCTCCCATTAGTGCATTTACAGTATGTTGACATTAATCCCAGATGTCTTTCCACCGTGCTACCAGGACCTCTGTTATAGACTCATTGTAACCAGATCCCAAATATTGAAATACATTACTTTGCTTCTAATAAATTTCCCTGAATCATGGTGTGCAAGGTCATAAGAAATCTAGCATACTTATAACGATTATTTAGTTTGTTGCTTAAAAGATCAGCTTTTCAGATGATTACATTTCAGAACTGTTCTTTTAAAACCAGGACTTTGAAACAATCTAGATACTTCCCCAGACTTATTGAATGAATTCAATGAATCCCATCTCTGTGACATCACTGTAGGAGTTCCTCAGGTTTGACTTTCAGAAACAGCTAAACAAGGCATGACAAAGTTGAACAAAGCAATTGTAAAAATGAACGCTAACAGCAGCTGGAAAAAATTGGCAGTTCGTCAGTACACTTTCACTCGGTCTTTCTCCAAAATTTGTCTCTTTATACCTTTTATTAAATTTCTCCTTGTTTGTTTATTATACGTTTTGCAGCCTCTTTGTTTTTTCTATTTTAATGCCTAATTATTTTACTATTAATTCTCTGAGAATGATAAAGTGACTGCCTGCTAGATTGTTTACTTCTCCAGTCTCATCCAGAACAGTGTGTGATGGCAGCTTTATGGTTGGCACCAGTTATCAGGCAGCGCTGCAAACTTCACTAATCCTGCACAAGAGGGGGTGTTGGCCACCAATGCAGGAAGGCCCATATGCGTGAGGCTCGTGTTGATTGCCGGCGCTTTCTCCAGACTCTTCCAATCTGCCACCTCAATCAGGCAACTCTGACAGTACTCATCAAATACTCAAAATACTGTTCTGGTTTTCAACCGGTTCAGCAGGCAAGAAACTATCAGCTCTTTGTTGCTTCACAGTTCAGACGCAACAAAGGGAGTCAGCTTCTATAATAATCAAAGATAGACACAAAATGCTGGTTACTCAGCGGAACAGGCAGCATCACTGGAGAGAAAGAATTGGTGATGTTTCGGGTCAAGACCCTTCAGAATAATCAAATTAGAAATGACAATAACTGCATGTTTAAAGGCACCCATTCCCATCTACACTCTTGCTATTCCAAATTCTCCCACTCCGTTACTCAGTTATCACTGAAGGGGGAATTCTACAGTGTCCACAAAATGTATTTTGATTGTTTGGTTGATTATTCTTGCAAAAAATTTGAGAGGGAGAGAAAAGTGTTAAATTATCATATACACCGACAATCGAACAATTAAATTCTTACTTGCTGCAGCTTTACAGGCCCGTAAACACAATAATGCACATAATTATAACAATTAAAAAATCAATACATTAGTAACGTAAGACTAGTGCAAAAAAATCCAAAGACGGTAGTGCAACCAAAAACACAACCCTTTGTCGTTCCTTGTTGAGGTTCATGTGTAGTATTCAAAAGCCTGATGGTTTCCCAGCAACCGTCAGGCTCTTGAACACTTATGTAACATGAACCTCAACAATGAACTACTATTGATTGTTTTTGGTTGCACTACCGATGGGGTTTTTTTTTGTATTAGTCTTATGGCTATTAATGTATTAAGGTATGCAGGCTCCTGTACCACTTTGGTGGGATCAAAATGAGAGCGTGGCCAGGGTGGTATGGGTCTTTGATGATACTGCATGCCTCTTATAGATCCCTTGCTTGCTGCAAAATGCATATTCTTTAAGCAAAATGCAAACCAAGCAATATTACCAGTAATGCTTTATTTTACTGAATATGTTACCCGGTAAAATTTGTATAGTATCTGCTTGAAAAGACAGGAAGGATTTAAGAACAGAGAAGTCCATGAACATATGGAAAAGACGAGCAAAAAAAAGTTACATCATGCCTTTCCGTTATTACGGAGAACAAAATGCATCACAAACTGGTCTCAGTTTCCACGGTCCAAACTTACTTCTGGCTATTCACAGTCTTTTATTCCATATCTGAAACTCATTGCTCACTGACCCTCACGTGCCCCCCCCCCCCCCCCCCCACCCCCACCTCTCCCCTTTGCATACATCATGTCTTTGACCACACAGCAAAAGGTTTAGCAGTTAAATTAGAAGTGACGTCCTATTGTACATTTAAATTAGAAGTCAAATTGTACATTTTCTTTAAAGGACATATCTATATTGCAGTTAGTAAATGCTTGATAATTATTAGTTGTCATTTTCTAGACATTTACACTTCAACATTCTTTAAAAAATGCATCTACCAACACGTAGAATTACCATTCTAAAAATAAAACTAGCTGGTGTATTCTGCAAGAAGTCAGAAGTTGATAGGTTACTTTGAAACTCATTGACAGTGAAATATTGTTCTGACAGACACTATCGGAAGTCAATGCTACTTGAGTTGATAAAAATGAACTGTGCAGCAAGTTCAAGTTCAAACACAAAGACGGAACAATAAGTAAAGTTTGCACATCGATAAATTCTTAAAGATGACTGAATTCTCCAAACACCTTCCCACCCACCCTAATTCTCATCCAACTAGCCCGAAATATCACATTTTTCACGAATATCACTATTTTTCTAAGAAATAACACAATTCAGAGGATCATTTCCTGAAGCTGAACATAAATGAATTTCACTTCCGCATCAAACATCAGTCACCAGGAACTGCAGAGAATCGGAGACCTCCACCAAAAGTGCTTTGATGAAACTGATAACCAGGCACACATCTTCACAGATGCTATCTAACCTAATAGACCTTTTCAACATTTTATATATTTTTTAAATTTTGAAATCAAAAGAATTTAATTTGCAATGGGTGATGTTCAGCTGAATGATGAAGTAAAAAGATAGGTTACATTGTCTGGCAAAAATAGGGAGGTGAATTTTCACTGCATGCCAATTAGGGGATTTCTTTCTTAATCCATGTTGTAAACGGCTTCCTTCCTGAATTAATGAAATGTAAATAGTATTGTAAAGATTTAGTCAATCAGTTAAATTGTGAAAAGTGATATACTTAAAATGGATTCTGGATTGTAAGAATAGCAGCAAGCTTTACCTTTTACAATTTAAAGTAGTAATTTGAATTAAGCAACACACCAGTCAGGTCGGGGGGAGTTCCCACCACCGCGGGTACCATGTAATCCTGTGCTACCTGCTCCATGGTCGGATAGTCAGCGACTAAACCATCTTCCCCACCTGGTTTGCCAGGTAAGGAGGGGGCTGTGGACCCCCAGCAGTACCAAAAACAAGACCTGTCAAAGGGCGGATGAGCTTCTAGAGAGTCAACGGCCATCCACACTTCAGTAGAAGTTGCGATCACTGTCGTACATAGCATTGTAAGGAATAATGATAAAGCACACACACCAAAACCCTATACTTCCAGCGGCGGAAGTCCGCAGGAACCGGAAGGCAGAGATGCGTGGTTCGTCTGTCACCATTCCCGTCGGAAACCAGCACCACTGTTTCGCTAATGTTTTCAACGATGATGAATGAACACACCATCACAGGAATTTTTCTGGGATGGATTTTCAGGGTGGTGGGAACAATTTTCCCCCTATTCCCTGCTTGAGATGTATACCCATGTTGAAATTAAGCATGTTCTCCTACAAGTTCAGAGATGACGGAACAGGGTGATGTTGGTGACAACAAGGACAACAACGAGAGATGGCAATTCTTAAAGTGAAAAAGAAAGCTGCAAATCCAGAATAAGAAGAGTAATAAATAGCATAGTGGCAACAGAAACTGTTAACATTTCAGGTTGATAACCTTCATAGAGAAATTGAACATATTTTAAGCTGCAGAGAAGGGGAAGGGTAGAGCAAATAAGACGAGCCTGTAATGGGGTGGAGACCATTGAAAGCTGCAGGTGATGCTGACTAAAAATTACACTCGGAGTTCTGCCATTGGAAAAGAATACCAGGTAGATGAAGGACGTATTTAAAGATGTGCCTGAAAGACTCATTGAAGTAATGTAATGTTCCTCCTTGTAACTCCCAAGGTTCATGACTATGCAATAGAGAAGAGGTCATGAATTCTGGATTTACTGATGCCCTGTGTAAATGACAGAAGGAACATACACCTCAAACTTCTCACACCCACCCTTTCCCCCAATCATTCTTCACCTGCCCACGAGTAGGTGTTTATGGTTACCGATATTAATCTCATTAACCATCTTAGAATCTACGCAACATTAGAGAAAGTCAGTGAGGAAATCCCCAAGTATCTGCTCGCTTCAAGAAGGTGAAAGTTCACTAATTACAGAAGATACAGTGGGAAGATGTGTAAATTAGAGGGGAAAAAAATTGAAATTGAGACAGAATACTGCAGCTTCTGGAAATCCTATCTGAAAATTATAGAAACACCTAGGAAAAAAAAGTAAGATAGCTACGGTGGAGAGGAAAAAAAATGAAGTTAACTTTGGAGGTTGCTGTGCTAGCCATGTTCTGGCAAATTGTAATGGATTGTCAACTGATATTGAATGCAATCGAGTTCCAAAGGCAGTAATGTTCACTAATAAAGTAACCTTCTCTACCAATGATCAGTTAGCAGGAGGTGTCAGAGGAGGATACTCCTGAGCAGCTGATATTTCTGTGGAGCTGGCTACCCTCCAGTAAGCAAATTTCCACCCCATCACATGCATTACCTTTGCTCTCCATCCATCCACTGCCATACAAATTGATCCCTAGCTATTGATTCAAAACATTAACTGCTTCTCTCTCCACAGATGCCACCAGATTAGCTTTTTTCTGTTTTGCAAGCAAAATCCATTAACAATTGAAACCCTACAAGTGCTCTGGTGACCAACCAAGGCCATAAAAACTAGCCTCTTTTTCACCATTACCCACTGCTCCTTAACCCAGAACAATGGAAAGAAAATGTATGTGTGGGGATGATGTGTTTGAAATAAGGAAAGTAGATAGTATTGATAAACCATAAACTGTTACAACCATTTTCTTCAAATATTACCAGTTTCTATTAGTTTTTATACCAGCTTCGAAACAATGTGACACAGGAGTGACTTAGTCACACAGAACTGCAGATCCTAGTTTGCAAAAAGGAACAAAAAGTGCTGGAGTAAATCAGCGGGTAAGGCAGAATTTATGGAAGATGGACAACAGTCTGAAGAAAGGTCCTGACACAAAATGTTACCTGTCCATGTCCTCTAATGATGCTGTCTGTTACTCCAGCACATTGTATCCTTTTGTCCAGAGTAACTTACTTTGGGGCACTGTTTTGAGATACAGAATTTGCAGTATCATACAGTCAACCAGCACAGAAACAGGCTTTTCAGACCAACTTGCATATGCTGACTAAGATGCCGATCTACACTGGTCCCACCTGCCTGCTTTTTGGCCCATTTCCCTCTAAACCTTTCCTATCCATGTACCTATCCAAATGTCTTCTAAATGTATCCACTACTAAATCCCTCAAAGTTTCATAAGTGGGAAACACTAATATTCAGATTAGCTTATTGTCATATACACCCGGGTGCAATGAAATTCCTAGTTCGTACGAACCTCGGCGTAAAGAGTAAGTACAAAAATAAATACATGGACGAATGCAGAAAAACCCAGCACGATGGTGCATCTTTGACAACGTGGGAGACAAACTTGGGGACGGTGAGACGTTTGGCCAGTGCACACCTTCAGCCTTGGGAAATACCTGCAACAAACAACTGGGGGAAATGTAAGAAAATGGGGAAATTGAATTTTTAAAAAAAATAAGAGCAACTGAAAATGGGCTGCTTCCTGCAAGACACTTCCTGCTTTCTTAATTTATATAAAAAAAATAAGAGAAGTCACAGAGAGAGGGAGACAGGGACAGAGAGCTGGCCAGCGCTTTGGGTCCGGGCTTTGTTCGCAGCTGCTGCTCACGCGCTTTATTGCGCGTTCCCGGGACTGGAGCCGCTAACGGGAGTGGGCGGGCGGTCGGTCGGTCACGGAGCTCCGGGCGGAGGAAAGCGGTAAGAGCGATGGCCGAGAGGAGGAGGGCGAGAGACGGCCTGGTCTAGACTAACGGGTCAGAGTGACAGTCAAGGCAGCGGGTGAGATGGTCGGCGCGGCGGCGGCGGCGGCAGTGGTGCCCGCGCCCCAGTAAGGCGGGCGGGCGGGCGGGGCGGCTGTCGGTGGATCAGCCGGTCGGAGCCCGCGGCCTCTCGATCCCCTCCTCCCCGGTGTTTATGCTGAAGCCTGTGGAGATGGGAGGGAAGCAGAGCACGGCGGCCCGCTCCAGGACCACTTTCCCCGGCGTGTCGACGGACGACAGCGCCGTGCACGCCGCTCACTACGGCCACTATCGGAGCGGCGTCAACGCCATGGGGCTGAGGACTCGCTCGGTGAGCAGCGTGGCCGGCATGGAGCCGGCTCATCCCTTCGGGCTGTACGGCGGCGGAGCGCGCTCTGGAGGTGGCGGCGGCGGCGGCGGTCGAGCGGGAGACGGAGGCGAGCAAGGAAGCGGTACCGGAGGAGGAGGAGGCGGCGGCGTCGTGCCCGGCGCTGGGCCCGAGTCGGCGGGCAACGGTTACCAGGAGACGGGAGGACCGGGCGCCCGCGAGCTGCAGCTGTACCTGGGCTCGCGCGCGGCAGCCGCGCTCTCCGACTCGCTGCCGCTGCACCTGGCGCCGCGCTGGTTCAGCGCGCACAGCGGTGAGTGGACCATGACCTTAACCCTGACCAGGAGCTGGGAGACCCTGACCATAACTTGGCACCGGGAGACCTTGACCCTGATTCGGTTGCATCACCGCACGGCCCAGCAAACTACCAACCCCAATCTCGACAACATTGCCCACCCCACTCTCAATCAACTGCACACTCTCACCCCGCTGTCAGCACACTGCTCACCTCTCTGTCCTCGCACACTGCCCACCCCGCTATGAGGACACGGCTCTCCCTGCTGCCCATCAAACTGCCACCCCACTCTCAATCACTCTGCACACTCTCGCACAGACCACCGAACTGCCACCCAGCTGTCAGCATACTGCCGACCCCTCTGCCCTCGCACCTGTCCAACTGCCAGCCCCACTCACACTCTGCCCACCCCACTATCAATCACTCTGCGCATTCTCACACTGCCCACTAAACTGCCATCCTGCTGCCAGCACACTGCCCACCCTGCTGTCCTCGCACTCTTCTCACCCCACTATCAGCACACTGCCCACCAAACTATCAAACCTACTCCAGACAACACTGCCCACCCCAATCACTGCACATTCTCACACTGCCTTCCAAACTGCCATCCTACTGTCATCGTATTGCCCACTCCTCTGTCAGCACACTGCCCTCCCTGTGCCGCGTGCTGTCCCTCTGTCCACCTTTCGGTCACACTGCCCACCTCACTTTCGGCCGCAGTGCCTTTAACAGTTTATTGTGATTTTAGTGATAACCGTATTGCTATGGATAACGCCAACTTCTAATCTGCAATATTTCCAGCAACCACTAATAGAACTTTCCTTGTTTATTGTTTTATTAATAAATAGTAAATGTAGTTGAGATTGGGTGATAGTTGATGGTGCAGCAAAATGCTGTTCTGCTTTTGGCTGTAATTAATACAACTATCGTAATGGTAGTAATCATTACACTAATTGTTTTGCTTGTTAATTTATCGTTGCTCTATGGTAATACAAATTAATATCCTTATTAGGAATAACAATTGTTCTTATAACTAATTATATAAGTATTTTGTGCTTTGTTAGTTCAATTTGATGTATGCATTTTTGGAATGATAATTATACTACCTGTACCGCATCACATATAAAGGTCGACATTTTGGAAGATGGATGATATATACATGAATTTCAATCATGCTATTATTGTTCGAGTAGTTTGAGGTACAATATTGGCTCCAATAAATAAGTACTATTGATTGTAGTTTAGAGAGTCATGGAAATATCAGGACAATGATCCACATGGCTGCTTCAATGCGGATACCCCAGTGAATAACATTGTAAAGTGACTCAGTGAGGAACAACTGTGGTCATCAATAACTCTTCAACTCTGTCTAGCACCATTATAGTTCCATCAATCAATATTATTCTTGATTACATTAGTTCTTACGTGTATTCAAAGCAGTAATAAAGCCAAGATTGCTTGGTCTAAAATGGTAAATTCTCATAAAATTTGAGCACTGTTAGAACTTTGGATTTCCTTAATGTTAATTGCTCATTACATTTCAAGTCAAATTAGTATAATTGTTTTATATAGGACAGAAGTGATCTTGGCATAGCCAAGGTAGACAAAAATGCTGGAGAAACCTGACTACCTGAAATTAGAGAAGTCAATATTCATACTGCTGGGGTGCAAACTGCCCAAGCGAAATATGAGGTGCTGCTCCTCCAATTTAGGGTGATCCAGGAGATGGGAAGATGTGGCAAGTGGTGGGATCACGTTGGAGATGAAGAAAATGTTGGAGGATTATTTGTTGTATGTGATGGCTGGTAGGGTGGAAGTTGAGGATTAGGGGATGGGGAGTGAGAGCAGAGTCATGGGATATAGAAGAGACCCTGGTGAGAGCCTCATCTATAGTAGAAGAGGGGAACCCCTGTTCCCTGAAGAATGAGGACATCTCTGATGCCCTGGTGTGGACATGGTGTGAACATTGTTGTACTTGGGCTCTCACTTCCCTGCCTTTGGATTTTTGATGGTCAGAGAACCAAAATCTAGTAATGGTTACCACCGAGGATGAACAAATGGAACAATTTGTATCTTGAGGCTCACAGGAATTGTATTGATCAATCTTTTTAAGAGAAATTACTGATGATGGTATGATGGTACAATGCAAGTTTACAAAATACTCAAGTACAAAAAGCTATCTTGCATCTGTAAATAAGGAAAAGTAGTTTTGTATCTCTGTGTTCAATGGTCTTATCAGTTGCTTGAATAATAAACCCAAATATTTACCAATAAAGTGATCAGCATCATAGATATTGTGGCATTACATTGGTGCAATGCACCAGCCTCCTTACATCATCAAATACCCATGTTGAATCCTGATCTATGTCTGCGTGGAGTTTGCATGTATTCCCTGTGACAGTGTAGGTTTCCTCTAGATGCTTCTGTTTCTTCCCATGTCCCAAAGACATGCCAGTTGGCTGGTTGATTGATTGTTGTAATTTCTCCTTAATCTGTCGGTATGATCGAATCTGGGGCAGTTGATAAGGATATGGGGAAAACAAAATAAGATTAATGTATGATTAGTATAAATGAATGATTGATGGTGGGTGTGGACTTGATAGGCTGAAGAACCGGTTGCCATTGTAACTAGGACCAGTCAAACAATGTTTACTTGAAGATAGACATTTAATGTTGGAGTAACTCAGTGGGTCAGCCAGCATATCTTGAGAAAAGGAATAGGTGGCGTTTTGGGTCGGACTCAAGAAAAGGATTTTGACCCGAAACATTACCTATTCCTTTTCTCCAGAGATGCTGTCTGACCCACTGAGTTACTCCAACATGTTGTGCCTATCTTCCCACACATAATGTTCACATAATGATTGTATTATAGTCAGTTTGTCTACATTTAGTTTGGTTTATTATTGTCTTGTGTACCGTAATATGGTATTGTGTGCAGTTTTGATCCCCAAATTTGAGGAAGGACATTCTTGCTATTGAGGGAGTGCACTGTAGGTCACAAGGTTAATTCCCGGGATGACAGGACTGCCATATGCTGAGAGAATGGAGCGGCTGGGCTTGTATACTCTGGAATTTAGAAGGATGAGAGAGGATCTTATTGAAACATATAAGATTATTAAGGGTTTGGACACGCTAGAGGCAGGAAACATGTTCCCGATGTTGGGGGAGTCCAGAAACAGGGGCCACAGTTTAAGAATAAGGGGAAAGCCATTTAGAACACAGAGTTGTGAGTCTGTGGAATTCTTTGCCTCGGAGGGCGGTGGAGGCCGGTTCTCTGGATGCTTTCAAGAGAGAGCTAGATAGGGCTCTTAAAAAGAGCGGAGTCAGGAGATATGGGGAGAAGGCAGGAACGAGGTAATGAATGTGGGTGATCAGTCATGATCACCTTGAATTGCGGTGCTGGCTCGAAGGGCCGAATGGCCTACTCCTGCACCTATTGTCTATTGTAATACAGTGAAAAACTTTGTTATATGTGCCAACCAGGCCAATCATACCATACATGAGTGAAATCATACCATATATGATTGTAATAAATAGTGCAAAAAGAGAAAACATATGTTCTCTGGGTTTGTCAGAAACAAGTTTGTATTTCTATAGTACAACTAGTACATGAGGGATGTATTTAAGGCAAGGGTTCCCAACCTGGGGTAAACCCAGGGAGTAAATTTTGCCTACCCAGGGATAAATTTGTTGATTCTGGATTTGTACGTTTTTTTCTCTCATTGACTGACTGAATTTGGTTCTGGTATTCCAGTATCTGTTCATTAGTTCTTAAATAGGTGAAATAACATTGTTATGTGCTATTAAAGATGCCAGGTGTAAACGGGACGAAAAGGTTTGGGAACCCCTGATTTAAGGATGGAGATGTGGTTGAGTGCAGGAGCAGGGAAGACATTATAAATGTACATGCAGGTTTGAACAAAATGAAAAACTGGGAGATCACTTGCAAGGTGCAGAGTAGTGACTGGGAATTTGCAGAGTCCAAAGGTGATTGAATATCCTCTGAAATGGATTCAGGGCAGCAGAGAACAAGGAATATGTGAACATTTTAAGGAACTCTGGATGCCCGGAAATACAAGTCGAGGAAAGTCAATGTTAGATTTGATAGCGAAGATGAGAAATGGGAAGCTTCTTAAAAACACTGCTTACCGAATGAAAATCTTGAAATTGTAAAGCAATATTAATTTGGACCAAATCAGTTTAGAAAATTGTAACGGAAAGGACATGTTTCAACACGGAGTGCTGGAGTAACTCAACGAATCAGGCAGCATCTCTGGAGAAAAAGGATAGGTGACGTTTCAGGTTGGGACCCTTCTTCAGTAGGGTTCTGACCCGAAATGTCACCAATGTCTTTTCTCCTGAGATAGTGCCTGACCCACTGAATGATTCCAGCACTTTGTGTCTATTTTTGATAAAAGCCAGAATTTGCAGTTCCTTGTTTCTACACAATGTATTCTAGGTAGTTTATGTATAAATCTGGGCAGTGTTGCAGATTGAAGAAAATGGTAGCAGGGTGAATGTGGGGTAGGAAATTCTGCTCGTATCAAGCCACATGAACCAAACCTGCACATCCAGGCAAAGCCAAGGTGGAAAGTGGGGAGGTCACTTTGCTGGAGAAGAGATCATACGTCAGGTAAAATGGCACTGGAAGTAGCCATAAAGGCTGGTTTTGTTTATGCTACCTTTGGGGTTTCATGTTGGGAAAACAATTACGGTGTTTCTAGAGTCTTTGGATTAATGTGATATTTTGTAGTTTTATAAACACGAAATGGAAAAGTAATCACACTCGAGTAATTGCTGGACAGTACTGTGTTTACTTTTCACAGTGCTTTTGATGTTGTTTGTGAAATACTGCTGAAAGATAACAACATATTATTTTTATGAAAGCAACATATAATTTTTATTTCCTTAAAATACACATAATGTTTTCTTGGTTGAGTTGTTAATTAACAGTTAAAACTTGTAGCCGTTTTATCTAATTTAGTTATTTACTGAAAAGCGGACTAACTGGTTTTGCATTTACAATTGAGGTTTTGTTGTGAGAACCAAGTGGAGGTTAATATACAACCCAGTATTTTGCGCGTGGAACCTTGAAGTTCTTCTGTAATGCAGTCCCATCAGGTTTCACGCCAGTGCTGTGATTTCTGAGGTAGCTGCAGAGGGTTAAGGAGAACCTGTGATTGGGTAGGTCGTGCTTAAAGGGGCAAGTTGTGATAGTTATGCCCCTGTCCCACGTAGGAAACTTGAACAGAAACCTCTGGAGACTTTGCGCCCCACCCAAGGTTTCCGTGCGGTTCCCGGTGGTTGCCGGAGGTTGCAGGTAGTGGAAGCAGGTAGGGAGACTGACAAAAATCTCCGGGAACCGCACGGAAACCTTGGATGGGGGCGCAAAGTATCCAGAGGTTTCCGTTCAGGTTTCCTAAGTGGGACAGGGGCATTAGGGTGTTGTTCATTTTTTCCTTTGTTCCTGGCCTTTATGTGCACACGTTTCGGAAATCTAACGTGCTCACCTTCTTTTCATTTTGATTGGTCACGGCTACAGATTCTCATGCGTTACATTTTCTTTTCGAGCATACTTTGAGAAAGCCTTTGAACAGTTTTCTTCGTCCTTCTTGGAGTTCCTTGCTGTGATGGAACCGGGGATCGAATATTTGTTTTGGAAATCTGGTGCCAAGCTTAAAGATGATTGATCTGTCTATTGGATCTGACATTGGTTTATTATTGTCACTGTACCGAGATTCAGTGGAAAAACTTTGCTTTGTGTGCTATTCAGGCAGATCATACCATACACAAGTGTAATCATACCATACATGAATATAATAGGTAGGGCAAAAAATAGAAAGGAAACAGATTGCCGAATATAGTGTTGCAGCCAGAGAGAAAGTACAGATACAATAAAGTACAAGGACCACAAGGAGGTAGATTGAAACATCAGAAATATATCAGTATGAGATGGTTTGCAGTCATCTTGTAGTGGATTTGGGTTGGTTTTCAATTTCTAGGAGCAGTCAAATTTGAGAAGTTTTCATAATCCCTTTTGATTGACAGGGCAATTTGCTAAGTCACAGAAATCCAAAGACAGTGGGTGCTGCTGTTATTTTTTGTGCCCCTTTTAAAGAATGTGTTACGTAATGAAGATCTGAGCTTTTGTGCCCCTAAGAGTGCTTTTCCACTTTAGTTTCTTTAGTTTCTGTATTTCAATAGGAATTTTGTCTGCATCACAAGCCTTGTTTTACAGTCTGAAGAACGGTTCGCCCTAGGGTAAGGTGGGATGGTGTGAGGTTGCCATGGATAGCGTTGATGGAGTCAAGGACACTTGTCAAATGTCTCAGCTTGTGCACTTTTCACATGTCGGCTGTCATTGATAAGCTGCCTTTTGTTCTTGGCTTTTGGTGGATAATCTTGACAGTGCTGCAGAATCGTTGAACATTATGGTTATCAGCTGGTTGCTGGGTCTCCTGCACACCTCTCGCTCGTTTTGATTTATAGATCATGAGTTTATTTTTTGTTCGACCTTGGCCTTCCGATACCTGTTGGTGTCGCAGTCCAAGAACATCATGTGTTTGCAATGAATTAACTCCCGATTCTCCTATTTATTTTTATCAAGCCAGTCTGTGTATTTCACTGGAGAAATTAACAATTTTTATTCTAATTGTGTTGACCAGATATTGTGTATGTTTGGTGGTTGGGAGTTGAGAGGTTCTTTGAGGCATTAATGATAATGGGGTTACATTTTTGTACATGGTCAGCCACAATCCTATTGTACCCTGAACCTCAGAGATGCTAGCTGTATCTTCATTTCAAAGGTGGTTTAACTGAAATGTTGAATCTGGAATCTACTGATACCTATCTCTTGGGTATTTTTAATGTCGTAATAGCTTTCAAGCAGTCCGATATATAAGCAATAGTGCATAGCTTGGCAAGATGGAAAAGAGATATAGTTTAGATTTAGATTAGATTAGATTAGATTCCTTTATTGTCATTCAGACCTTTCGGTCTGAACGAAATGATGTTGCCTGCAATCATACACAGAACCAATAAATAACAAAACATACAATAAACACAAATTAAACATCCACCACAGTGAGTTCACCAAGCACATCCTCACTGTGATGGAGGCAAAGTCTTTAGTCTCCGTCTCTTCCCTCCTTGTTCTCCCTCTGCGCTGAGCGATCGATCCAGGCCGGAGATGCCGCCCTCCAGTCCAGCGGACCTCCGTGGTGATGTCGCTGCCGCCGAAAGCCGGAACGCCGTCTCCGCTCTGAGACGGCCCGCCACAGCATCAGCTCCGGGCCGCCGCCCCAGTTCCAGGCCGCCGCCCCAGCTCCGGGTCCCGCAGTCTCTGCTCCGGGTCCTGCAGTCTCCGCTCCGGGCCGCCGCCCCAACTCCGGGTCTCGCAGTCTCCGTTCCGGGCTGCTGCCCCAGCTCCGGGCAGCCACCCCAGCTCCGGGCCGCTGCCCCAGCTCCGGGTCCCGCAGTCTCAGCTCCGAGCCCCGCTGCATCAGCTCCAGGCCGCTGCCGAAAGCCAGAACACCGCACCAGCAAGTCGGGCCACCGCTGCCTTAGCCCCGAAGACTGCCAGCCTCTCGTTGGTGAGTCCTGGCAGGGTCTGCCTCCGGAGCCTCAGGGTCAGTCGCAGGCTGGAGGCCGCCAGCTCTGCCATTAGGCCTCAGCGCAGACGGAGGCAGAGAAGGGGGATACGTCACGAAAAAGTCGCATTCCCCCGAAGGAAGAGACAGAGAACATGTTTCAACCCCCCTCTAACACAACCCAACAAACTAAAACTTAACCAAAACAAGACAAAAAAAACAACAGAAAAAAGTAAAGACAGACGGACTGCAGGCGAGCCACAGCTGTTAACAGCGCCGCCACTTCCGGAAATCGGGCACAGAGAAAAACATTTAGGTAGGCATCTTGAGGGGTAAAATTCTGTTAATTGATTTGCTACACATCTTGTGCTGGTTTAGTTTGGAGATACTGCGCGGAAACAAGCCCTTCGGCCCACCGTGTCCGCACCGACCAGCGATGCCCCCGTGCACTAGCACTATCCTACACACCAGGGACAATTAAACATTTTTACTGAAGCCAATTAAATTGCAACCCGTACGTCTTTGGAGTGTGGAAGGAAACCGGAGCACCAGGAAAAAACCCCACGCGATCATAGTGCGAATGTACAAGCTCCGTACAGACAACACCCGTAGTCAGGATCGAACCTGGGACTGTAAGGTAGCAGCTGTAAGGTAGCAGCTCTACTGCTGCATCACTGTGCTGTAGAATACTGTTGAACAGCTGGTAAAGAAAAGAAAATTATAACCAACAGATCACTGAACCTGACCATCTTTGGGTCTGACAGTGTAAATCATCATACATTTGATCCTTCCAACTGGCTCTTTGGGGGAGGCTGTATTTGTTGCTTCCATTAAAATTATCACATTAAAAAAATAGTGTCTGAAATTTCTTTTAACTTTTTAGGATTAACAGTAAATATACAGTGTACAATTAAATGGGAGGTTCTTGTTTTTTGTGCTTCTTTAAGACAATTTTGGGCTTGTTTGTATAATGGATAAAGGGTATTTTAGGACACCATTCACAACTGAGAGTTTATATGTTGGGAAGGCATCGAAACCTAGAAGGAGCGCACCACTTCACAAACCCTCCCCCACCCTCCAAGCACCTACCCATTAAGTACTGGGCCTTCTCAGAACTTGCTGAACTGAAGTGAGAGCTAATTGACCTTGACCCCAGAGGAACTGCTTCAGAAAGGAAGGTGAAGCTTTAATTTCTACACAAGGAACTGCAGATGCGGTTTACAAAAGAATAAACATCAAGTAACTCAGTGCATCAGACAGCATCTCTGGAGAATATGGTTAGGGCGACATTTCAATTCAAGGCCCATGCATTTATATTTCTGATTCTTGATAAGAGTTTTGTACTGTGCTTTTGCAAATTATGAGTTGTTAACAGTAAAATGGGAGTGAAATGGATTACGACTTCCTATAAAAGGGCCAACAAAAATAGGTAGCCGTATCACTTGAATGGATATTTTGTCAGGCTTTAACTAGCCATAATTGAGAATTCTTTTTTAGCAAAAGACTGATATGGCATTCAAAAGCTTGTTTAGCTTTGTTTACAATCAGAAAAATAAATATTAGGTTTTCTTTCTTAAAAAAAACAACAACTTGTTATTTACTTGTATTGGACACTAATATTAGGTGATTGTATTGGACACTAATATTAGGTGCTGTATCATGGTCCAGTGCAGTTGCAGTACCTTTTTTTGAATTATCTGTTATAGCTTTCAACTTCCAACTCTTTCTTTTGTTCATCAAAATGTAAATTTGTTTTATTTTACGTATTGCAGGTGATTTATTGTACCAACTTTAGATTAAGTTCCTTCCGATGACTTGGCCGATGAAAAGGTTATAAATTGTTTGTACCAGTAAGTCATGCAGATAGAAGTCTAACATTGAATCATGTTATTAAACTGCAGTATTTATAAGCCATTGCAATACTCGTTGAGCTTGTCTGAAGTTAGGAAATAAATCCCAGTCTCCTCATGATACTGTAGAATATTTAAAAAAATAAATCCTTGCATTGTATAATTGTCATTTTTCCTTTTCTAACTCGTATATAGCAATCATAAGTTGATACAACATGGATTGGAATTTTAATAACAGCAGACAGTTAAGGCAACAGACTATTTTTATTCTTTACCTTGTTTTTCTCCACTATCCCTATCTCACATTTTCTGCCAGGATAAGTCATCTTCTACACTGTACAGCAAGTTCAGTGCTGTTTTTCTGATGATTCTTACAGCACACTAGTGGGAGAAATGCTGCCAAAATCTATGCTGAAATGTCAATGGACTAGTTTGCAGCCGCCAATTGTGTATCTATTAGGCGACAGATAGCACAATGGGCTAAGAGTTCGGCTGGTGACCAGAAGGTAGCCGGTTCAAATCCCGCTTGGAGTGCATACTGTCGTTGTGTCCTTGGGCAAGACACTTCACCCACCTTTGCCTGTAATGGAATGTACGGCGGCAGGCGCGGGCACACCGCGACGCCCTGTCTCCCTTTCAAGGGAGATGCTAAAAATGCATTTCGTTGTCTCTGTACTGTACACTGACAATGACAATAAATTGAATCATTTATCAATTTTTTTTTGCCAAGTGTTCCTTTCAGATTTCAGCCAGAGACATTAGAGCTATAGCACCATTGCTGATTTTAATTCATTCTTTCTCAGTCCTGTTCATTGCATCAGCCTGGAACAACAAGGTGCCCAACCATTGACCCACTGAATAGATTGTAACAGATAGTAACTGTTGCGAATTAATTGACCAATTTAAAAAAAGCTTGCCCAAAGAGTGCGTGCAGACCATTTACTACCATTTAACATTCAAATTAAAAAATAGAGGTTGTGAAAAGATCAATAAAGGAATGAATGATTAATTGCAGCATCCTAATTGTTCTTTATTTGGGCATTTGGGCACCTTTTTCTTCTGTGCCTCTTTGTAGATGTAAATTACTCCAAGGTGGTGTACAGCACAATAATGAGAGGTAACTAACTGGGTACATAATTAACTTCATAGTAGGGTGCATAGAGTGGTGGTGGAAGGTTGTTTTTTGGACTGGAGACCTGTGACTAGTGGTGTGCTTCAGGGATTGGAATAGAACCCATGGCAATTTGTCATCTGTATCAACAATTTGGAATAGAAAGATTAGTCAATTTGTAGATGATACTAAAATAGTACAATAATGCAGTGAAGATGGTTATCAAGAATTACAATGGTTTCTTGATCAAGTGACCGAGGAATGGCTAAGGGAGTTTAATTCAGATAACTGTGAGGCATTGCATTTTGAGAAGACGAACCAGGGCAGAACCTATGCAATGAATGGTAGGGCTTCTTGGTGTGTTGTAGAGCAGAGCGATCTATGAGTTATAAGTACCTGGTTCCCTGAAACTGGCAACAAAATTAGATAAGATTGTGAAGAAGGCTTTTGGTTCAAGTTCAAATTTATTGTCACATGCACCAATTAAGGTACAGTGATATTTGAGTTACCATACAGCCACACTAAGTGAAAAGCAACGATACACACAGCCACATAAAATAAAATTTAACATAAACATCCACCACAGTGGAATCCACATTCCTCACTGTGATGGAAGGTAATAATGTTCAATCATCTTCCTCCTTTGTGCATCCGTGCTCTGGGCTATTGAATCCTCCGCAGCCGATGGTCCAATGTCCATAGCCCTCCCGTCAGGATGATGGAAACTCCGGCGTCGGATCGGAACACTCCGTGGCATGGAGCTCTCAAGTCGGCCGCTTCACGGTGTTAAAGTCCACAAGCCCCGCGGTTGGACCTCTTCCACTGGCGATCGTCGGCAAAGGATCGCACGCCCCGCAATGGTAAGTCCGTGCCGCACCTGCGGCTTGAAGTTCTGGGGAAGGCCACACCACTCCACGTTGTTAGGCTGCAGGGGTGACGGAGATGCGGTACGGCAAAAAATTGCATCTCCGTTGAGGTAAGTGACTAGAAAAAAGTTTCCCCCAATTTCCTTCCCCCCCCCCCCCCCCCCCCCCCCCACATAAAACAGACCAAGAAACATTAAAACATACTTTGAAAACATACTTAAAATAATAAAAACAGAGAGAGGACAGACAGACTGTTGGCGAGGCAGCGGTGGCGCCACCCGGTGACCTTTATTCGGCAGGGAGTTGAGTATAATGGTTGGGATGTTATGTTACAGTTGTAAAAGACGTTTGTGAGGCTGCACTCGAGTATTGTTCAGTTGTGGTTATCCAGCCATAGGAAAGAGGCCTTTAAGCTGGAAAGGGTGCAGCAAAGATTTACAAGGATATTGCCATGACTCTAGAGCCTGAGATACAGGGAGAGATTGGGTAGGCTAGGATTTTATTCCTTGGAGTGCAGAAGACTGAGTAATCTCATAGAGGTATATAAAAAGCATGATGGCAACAGATAATGTGGAGTTTCTTTTCCCATAGTTGGGGAATCAAGAACTGGAGGATATAAGTTTAAGGTGAGAAGGAATAGATTTTATAGGAACCAGTGGAACAACATTTTCACACAGAGGGTGGTGGATATATGGAATAAGCTGCAGAGAAAATAGTTGAGCCAGGTGCAATAATACCTTTTAAAAGTATTTTTGACAGAATGAACATCATCTTATATATAGGTAAGTGGTAGAATATTGCGTTGGGGGAGGGGGACCCAATGGGTCCACACTTGGTCTAGTACCTTTTAAAAGTCATTTCGACAGATAATAGGAAAATTCGAGTGGGATGTGGGCAAAAATGGGACTAGCTTGATTGAGATGGACAAGTTCGGCTGAAGCGCTTGTTTAGGTGCTGTATGACTCATTTCTCTGTATCTGCTGGAGTTTTGAAGAGTTAGATACAATTCGATTGAAATATAATATCATGAGGGGGCTGGATAGGGTGCGGTGTAGAGGATATTTCTCCTTTTAGGAGAATTTAGAACAAGGGGCCACTTTAAAAAAATAAGTAAAAAGCTGTCCATTTGAATTAACGATTTAGAGAAATATGATTTACGTGTGTTGAAGGGGGATAAACAAAATGTAAACATTTTATTTTAGACCATTCTTGAAACTGATTTTTAACAATGTTTTTAACACTGTTTTCTCGGAGAGACAAAAATCTTTAATAGTTAATATTACTATTCTGAGATAGTAATATAAGTCCTTGTTTAAAGTGCTGTTTTTTTCCCCTGCAAATATAATTTGCTGAATGAAGTTAATTACAGTAGATTAATTGTATTGGTACTTTATTATCCTAACAATTTACTGAGATGGGACCTTGACTTTAAAGTTTATTCTTTTTCAAAAAGATTGTGGTGCCTTGGAAACTCTGCCAACAATTTCAAGAAATACATTGATGAGTGGTTATTGTTATATGTTACAGACTCATTTTGTCAAATGGTTTGTATTTTTAAAATTTTGGGTTTATCAGTCAGAGTTTGGGGAATAAAATGGCATGTAGACTGAATAGCATGATTTGTACAGAGCGCTCCATGAGATGGTGAAATGAGAGACAAAAATTGCAAGTCAGACATGTTTCAAGAGAGAGATTTAGCTCCTAGGCCTAAAGGAATCGAGGGATATGGGGGGAAAAGCAGGAATGATGATCAGCTGTGATCATATTGAATGGTGGTGCTGGCTCGAAGGGCCTAATGGCCTATTCCTGCACCTATTTTTCGATGTTTCCATGTTGATTTATGTGAATCTGGTCTCCTACTGTATCGGTAATGCCAAAATTCTGTTCTGGATGCATGTCATGTGCAATCTATTTTATTTATATGATTGCCAGGAGTTGAAGTAAGGGCAAATAATAAAAATATATTAAAAAGAGTCAACGTCAGGGAGCCTTCCTACAGATTATGATCACGTGCAGTGAGGTCACGACAATGAGAATAACTGATCATTGTTATGCCTGTGCCTGCCGCAGCTGCTTTAAATTGTATTTGGTTGGCACTGTTGTTTCTAAGGGAACTCTTGTTTATAGAGGGTTTTTTGTTGTTGTGTGGATAAAAGGAATATATTCCAACAACTTTGTCCAAGGAAGTCAGTCAATTTTTTTTTTTATGAGATTGCTTTACCCTTGTAAAATCACGTCTGTAGTAAGATAACCATTATGTCAAATACATTTTGTGTTCTATAGTACAGTGTGTAACTTATTGCACTGAAGAAAGTTAGACCATGTTAAATGTGTGCATTTGCTGCACGCTGAGAGAAAATAAAAATCAATACTGTAGAAAATGCGATGGAAAGGTGATAATTCTCCAGGCTCTCATGACCTGCATTTTAGGGCTTTGGAAGTAGGTGGCTATGGAATTAATGGAAAAACAAATTTTTAATTCCCCAAATTCCATAGATTTAGAAGACATGTCTCAGATTGGTAATTAACATTTTAATCAAATCATGCAAGAAAGGAGAGAGATAGATAAAGTGGGGAATAATAACTTAGTTCGCCTTACATTGATAGTGGGGGAAATGGTGGCATCTTACCATTGAGAAAGTTGTATATAATGCTGATAGGATTGGGTATAGTAAGCGTAGATTTATGAAAGGAAAATATGTTTGACAGTCTGTTAGAATGTTTTGAGGTGGTAACTAGTAAAATAGATAAGTGTGAACATGTTGATTTGGTCTGAAGAAGGGTTTCGGCCCGAAACGTTGCCTATTTCCTTCGCTCCATAGATGCTGCTGCACCCGCTGAGTTTCTCCAGCTTTTTTGTGTACCTTTGATTTGGTATATTTGGATTTTCAAAAAGCCTTTGAAAAGTTGCTACACAAGGTTATAAAACAATATTAGACATGATATTCTTGGGGTAATATACAGACAGGGACTAAAAATGGAGCATAGAAATAAGTAGGTAATGTTTGAGTTGGCAAACTGTGATTTGTAGGGTGCCAAAGCAATTGTATTGGGCACCTAGTTCTTCATAGTCCTATATCAATGATTTGGATGAGGGCAACAGGTGCAACATATGTAAGTTTGCCGATTATGCAAATCTGGATATACAGCGAACTACAATGAGGTTAGAGGGGCTGTGGGAGATAAATGAAAACACAATGTGCAATTTTCAGCAGCTCGGGCAGGATCTGTGGAGAGAAACAATTATATTTCAGTATGCTAAACCTGCATCAGAGCTATATATGCAGGATCTCTCTTCACAGATTCCTGCAATTCTGAGTTATTAGCACATTTTGTCTTTTTTCACAATCTCACCCCAGGTTTTTGTTTGCTTTAGTAATGGGCAAGGTATATACGAGGCACGTGCTGTCAGGGTAAGCAAGGTCACTGCCTACCCTGACTAAAATAATAAAATGATAATTATTAATTATAAATAGTAAAGGCATGGGAGAATAATGCCTACCTAAGAGATCGATCTCTTAGGTAGGCATAATTCTCCTTGCCTTTCATCCGCAGTACATGTAACACGCGAAGGTCAGTGCAGCTGACGTGCCGTTGGCGCTGCTTCAAGCCGTCAATTTCCAGTGGGATCAAGGGACCAATTGAGATTACTCGGCTGTCGGAATTTAAGGATTTGCGAGAAGCGGCAGGTGAGAGACGTTCCGACGGAGAGCACTGCCAGAGGTGAGTGGGCTGGCAGAAGGTGCTGAGGTGGCGTCCAGTTCCGCTGTCCGGTCCCGAGGCCGCTCACAGCCACCCGAGCTGCTTCCCTCCCCCGCCACAATGCTCTGCGCCTGGAGCGCCACAGCAGCGGTGAGTGAGTGAGTAACTGACATGATCCCCGACCCCCTCCTCAATGCTCCTGCTCTCCCTGCAACTTTACCCCTGGCCAGACTTCCCACACGCTGTGAAAGGAACTCTTCCCCCCCCCCCAATTGGTCCCTTGAACAAGTATTGTCATTCAATAAGATCACAACTGATTCAACTTGTCCCGGTGTGCTCCCGTTTTCCCCACCATCTCTCCACCTGCCGTCACCCTCCACCCCCCACCCATTCAGTAATTCAGAATTAAGGAGATTTGGAAGCCTTGGGCAAATTGCTTTCTTTATTTTTATTTTTTTGAGTGTGAGAAATTCTATGTCCCACCAGCCTTCTTTCAAAATTTAGCAACTCAAAATGGGGGTGCGTTTTCATTGCCGGGAAATACGGTACTTTATTAAGAGATTTGGCTTTTGAAGACTTTATAAAAGTCGACTGACAGCTTACGGAGAGAACATTCTGCGCATGCGCGGTTTAAGATTTTTTAAAAGCCGACTGACTGCCTACCCTGAGTAATTACTCACGGCATGTGCCTGGGATATACAGTGCCTTCCCTAATGTTTGGGACAAGGACCCATCATTTATTTATTGGCCTCTGTACTCCACAAATTGAGATTTGCAATAGAAAAAATCACGTGGTTAAAGTGCATATTGTCAGATTTTATTAAAGGGTATTTGTATACATTTTAGTTTCACCATGTAGAAATTACAGCTGTGTTTATACCTAAACCTCCTCCCCCCCCCCCCCCCCCCCCCCCCCCCCCCCCCCCCCCCCCCCCCCCCCCCCCCCCCCCCCCCCCCAGGTGTTTGTAATTGCTCAGGTGTGTTTAATTGCCTCCTTCATGCAGGTATAAGAGAGCTCTCAGCGTCGAGTATTTCCTCCATCACCTTTGGAAACTTTTATTGCTGTTCATCAACATGAGGACCAAAGTCGTGCCAATGAAAGTCAAAGAAGCCATTATGAGACTGAGAAGCAAGAATAAAACTGTTAGAGACATCAGCCAAACCTTAGGCTTACCCAAATCAACTGTATAGAACATCATTAAGAAGAAAGAGAGCACCGATGAGCTGACTAATCGCAAAGGGATTGACAGGCCAAGGAAAACCTTCACAGCGAATGACAGAAGAATTTTCACTATAATAAAGAAAAATGCCAAGCACATGGCTGACAGACTCGAAACACTCCTTATGAATCAGGTGTGGATTTGTCAATGACCACAGTCTGCAGAAGACTTCATGAACAGAAATACAGAAGCTGCACTGCAAGATGTAAACCACTAGCTAGCCGTAAAAAGAGGATAGCCAGGTTACAGTTTGCCAAGAAGTACTTAAAAGAGCAACCACATTTCTGGAAAAAGGTTTTGTGTACAGATGAGATGAAGATTAACTTGTATCAGAGTGATGGCAAAAGCAAAGTATGGAGTAGAGAAGGAACTGCCCAAGATCCAAAGCACACTGCCTCATTTGTGAAACACGGGGTGTTATGGCCTGGGCATGTGTGGTTGCTGAACGTACTGGCTCACTTATCTTCATTGATGATACGACTGTTAATAGTAGTAGCTTAATGAATTCTGAAGTGTATAGACACATTTTACCTTCTCAAGTTCAACCAAATGCCTCAAAACTCATTGGCCGGCGGTTCATTCTACAGCAAGACAATGATCCCAAACATACTGCTAAAGCAACAAAAGAGTGTTTCAAAGGTAAAAAATGGTAAATTCTTGAGTGACCAAGTCAATCACCTGATCTGAATCCAATTGATCATGCCTTTTTATATGCTAAAGATAAAACTGAAGGGACTAGCTCCCAAAACAAGCTAATGATGGCTGCAATACATGGCTGCAGAGCATCACCAAAGTAGACACCCAGCAACTGGTGATGTCTGGTGCGGTCATGGTGGCGCAGTGGTAGAGTTGCTGCCTTGGAGCGAATGCAGTGCCGGAGACCCGGGTTCGATCTGGGTGCTGTTTGTACGGAGTTTGTACCTTCTCTCCGTGATCTGCGTGGGTTTTCTCTGAGATCTTCGGTTTCCTCCCACACACCAAAGATGTACAGGTTGGTATGTAAATTTGCTTGGTAAATGTAAAAATTGCCCTGGTTGGGTGTAGGATAGTGTTAATGTGCGGGGATCGCTGGTCGATGCAGACTCAGTGGGTCGAAGGGCCTGTTTCTGCGCTGTATCTCTAAAACTAAAAACTAATCACAGACTTCAAGCAGTCATTGCATGCAAAGGATATGCAACAAAATACCAAACATGACTACTTTCATTTACATGATATGGCGGTGTCCCAAACATTATGGTGCCCTGAAAAGGAGGGATTATGTATAAACACTGCTGTAATTTCTCAATGGTGAAACCAAAATGTATAAAAATGGCCTTTATTAAAATCTGACAATGTGCACTTTAACCACATGCGATTTTTTTTTTCTATTACAAATCTGAAATTGTGTAGTGAATAAATGATGAGTCTTTGTCTCAAACATTATGGAGGGCACTGTAAACAATTAAATCGACGGATAAGGACTTGGCAATTAAAACACAATGTAGAAAAATGTGAGGTCATTCACTTCAATAAAAAAATGCTAGAAGGCAAAATACTTTTTAAATGATGAGAGATTGAAAAATAATTTTATTCAGAGAGATCCAGACATTTTTGCAGGTGAATCATCTGAAAATTAACATGCAGCAAGTAGTTGGGAAGGAAATGGTGTGATGACCTTTATTGCAAGTGGATTTGAGCACAAATGTTGAGAGAAAGCAGAAGATGCTGGAGGTCTCAGTAGGTCGGGCAGCAGCTATGGAGGCCGAAACAGTTAATATTTCAGGTAAATGAAAGGACAATGTATTTAACCTTTAAGAAAGCACATATAAAAATGACGAAAGAAAGGATGATATTGGGATAGAATGTTAATGCAATGCAAGGGAAATTTTAAGTTGTTAACATGTTAATTTACATTATATAAAGGGAATATTGCAGTCAACAGCAAACTATTCCTGCTTGCTGCTGATTGTTGTGCTAAGTCTGCATTTACCATGTGCAATGGCCATTCTAAATGCTCAATAGCAATGTCACTCGATCAGAACTAGTGGTGAAAGCAAAATGAATAGTCGTGGAAAGTTTAAAGTGAGTAAATATTGGATAAAGCTGAAGCCATCAATGCAAGATAATTACAAAGGATGGAATATGCAGCTCATGAGGATCGTTGTTTAACCGAGTGATTCTAAGAAGACTGAGGCTAATAAAAAATACAGTTCAGATGAGGTTAGATAAATAGGGGGTGTAGAAAGGAATAGATTACGTTGCTGATGTTTTATGATGAAGAATGGAAGGAGGTTCAAAATGAACATAAAGGCAGAAATGCATGGTTTCTATTTGGATTTTGTTATGGAAATTTGTGTGAAATGTAGTGAGGAAGGAAATGAGACTTAATGTTGGAGAGCCAATGCAAACAACCCAGGTTGCGCACCCTCTTTCCGTTGTCAGTATTCTGATTTTTCTCATACTATCATAGAGTTGAACAGCATAGAATCAGGCCCTTCAACCCACAGCATCTGACCTGCAGCATCTGATGACCGTCGTGCCTATCTATACTATTCCCACTTGTGTGTGTTAATTCTATAGCCCTCCACACTGTGCTTTTCTCGTGCCTGTCTTAGACGCCTCTTACATTTTTATTGTCCTGGTTCTACCACCACCTCTGGCAACGTATTTCATATAGCAACTACTTTCTGTGTGAAACACATACCACTCAGATCCCCTTTAAATCTCCCTCTCACCTTAAACCTATACACTGGCTATCCACTCTAGATCAGCCTCCTTTGCTCAAAGGAAAACAGATCTAACCTATGCACTCTCTCGCAACTTGAGCCTTCCAAACCTTGTGAATATCTCTGTGAATCTTTTCTGTCACCTTAACCAATGTTTTGTACATTCATAACATGATGTCCCAACTCTTATACCCGGTACCTAGGTCAACGAAAGCAGGTATGCTATATGCCTTCCTCGTCATCCTGTATTACCATTTCCAGGGAGAGTATGCAGTTGCACTCCCATGGTCTCTGTTCAACGGTGCTCCCCAGATCCCTGCCATTGTCTGTAAAGGTACTGCTCTGGTTTAACATCGTAAAATGTGTCACTTCACATTTATCTGGGTTAAATTCCACCTGTCATCACCTTGCCCACTTTCCTAGTTGGTCTATATTCTTTTGTAACTTTAAACAGCCTGCTTCTCAGTCCACCAAATGTACTAATCAGCCACTCATATTCTCATCCAGAACATTAACATGACAAACGACAAAAGACCCAGCATTGATCCTGCAGCACGCCACTGGACACTAGCCTCCAATCTGAAAAACAGCCTTCACCACTGCCCTCTGCCACAAGCAAATTTTGAACCAAATTTGTACTTTTGTCCTGAATCCCATGTGTTATAATCTTCTGGACCAGCCTATCATGCTTATCAATGACCTCACTAAAGTTCATGTAGATGCTTTTGAGTGCCCTGCTCCCAATCTTCCTGGACAGTTCTTCAGGAAACCAAACTCAATTAAATTTATGAGTACCCATGCACAAAGGTATGCTGTTCTTAATCAGTCCTTGGCTTTGCAAATATAAATAAATCCTATCCCTCAGAATCCCATCCAATAAATACAGATAACTGTATTTAAGTTTTCAGTTTGGCAGTGATTTTTAGAGGTACAAGTGAAATTGAATTTGTGCCTATATGAAGCATAGCCATTTATAATAAATGTAAATTACAGTCTGCAATTTGAGACACGGAATGAGCCTGCAGATTTTCCAAGGTCTGGTAGACCAGAAAAAGCTGTGATAAATGGATCTGTTAATTTAAATGGAAATAAATTTGTGGTGATCTAATTTTCTTTGGCATGTCTCCTGGAACAACACCAATAGACACCGAGGCTGTAGAAGAGGCTAATGAGGCACCCGCAATTTTGCCACTGGTGGGGCAAGAAATATTTCCTCTGTTCATCTGGTAATATTTTCCCCTAATGGAGCTTTAAATAAAAGTGTCTGTTGTTAGGCTTGTGAATGACATGTGAATTGCAGAGCTAGGTTTAGTGATACTGAAGTTTTTTGAGGTGCTACTGTGGATATTCTTTCTCTCGGAAGGAGGGCCCAGTTGTTTGGTTGATCATGTTTTGGGAAATGTGGCGTATAGCAACCATTGTCTATATATTACACCTGAATTACTGAATGACAATGCTTCTTTAGTGGAGGCAATGTAGGTTAAACTGCTTTACATTTATTGTGTATTTTAGATCCATTCCAGTGGGATGCTTTTTGGAATTGTGGTGTTGGATTATGCCAGGAATAATTGGGAAAAGAATTGGTGTGTGATTCAGTCTTGCTTGGCATGATGCAGCCATATGTCCGAAGAAGGTTCCTGACCTAAAATGTCACCTATCCATTTTCTCCAGAGATGCTGCCTGACCCGCTGAGTTACTCCAGCGTTTTGCGCCTATCTGCAAACTTTGGAATGCATTTCTGGTCGCCTGTAACGGGAAAGATGTGGAGGTTTAGAGAAGGTGCAGAAAAGGTTTACCAGAACGGTGGCCTGGATTTGGGGATATTTGATACAAGAAAAGGTTGGATAAATTTAGATTGTTTTCTCCAGAATGCTGGAGGTTGAGGGGAGCCCTGATAGAAGTGTAAAAAATTATGGGAGCATAGATAGGGTAGGCAGTCAGAACATTTACCCCAGGGTGGAAATGTCAAAGGCTAGAGGGCAAAGCCATAATAAGGCAAGAGAGGCAAAGTTTAAAGGAGAAGTGTGGGGCAATTTTTTTTACATAGGTTGGTGGGTGCCTGGAACACGGTGTCAGGGGTGGTGATGAAGTCAGGTACAATAGTGGTGCTTAAGAGACTTTTAGATAGGCGCATGGATATGCAGGGAATGGCGGGATATAGGTCGGGTAGGCAGACGAGATTCGTTTATCTTGGCATCATGTTTGGCAGAGATATTGTGGGCTGAGGGGCCTGTTGTTGTGCTGTACTTTTCTATGTTCTAAGCAGTATGAATGAGTCTGTTTGGTAAGATCACAGCTTACATGCCATCATGTAACAAGAATAAGATTTCTGTGATTGACACGAAAAGCTGGAGTAACTCAGCGGGACAGGCAGCATCTCTGGAGAGAAGGAATGGGTGATGTTTCAGGTTGAGGCCCTTCTTTCGATTGGAGAAGGGTCTCGACCAGAAACGTCACCTATTCTCTCCAGAGATGCTGCCTGTCCTGCTGAGTTACTCTATCTTTTTCTGTGTATCTTCGGTTTAAACCAGCATCTGCAGTTCCTTCGTACACATAAGATTTCTGTGGGCAGCCGAACTTGGGAACCATGTTGCACAGTCCTCTCCAATAATGAGCAACAGTGAGGTCAAAAAAGGTTGTGTATGTTGGTCGATGCTGCGCTTTGTATTTATAGTGGAGTTGACATGTAGGCAAAGGTAGTCCATTTAGCCCATATTGCAGTTCAGGGAGCAGTTCTTCAACTACAGCATGTAGGTAATTCAAGATGATGCTTCTCCCTGTGGCAGGGAGCACTTAGTTATCACATGTGGATTTGTTTCCTAGCTGGCGTTGAAAAATCCGTGTCTTGTGTCCTCTTGTGAGACAAATCGATCCTCCTGCTATCAATATCAGGATTAGAAAATATGCAATATGATTGGTAAGGAAGGAGATTGGAAAGATATTTCCAGTGGGGTCCTTTTCTTGCCAAAATGCCAAAAGCAAGGTTTTAACATAGCTAGCACTATGCTTTATTAGACAGATGGCTATAGGACTGTAGCAGCATCCCTACAGCAGGTCCTGGCACCATTCTCCATGTAGAAGATCATAAGGATGTGTGGGTTGCTTCTGGCCTGAAAGGTACCAATGACTGTTGGAGTAACTGCCTAATCCACTTCATTAGCTCCTTTAGCCTGGTTCCAGAACAATGATGACAGCAGAAACATTGCCACAGGAAAATTGATGGTAAAGGTCTTCAGGACCCTCAAAGACAGACCTACTCAGACAGTGTCTTATAAATAACCTGATGGTCCTCAACTAAGAGTGTCCACTGGACCTTCCTAAAGTCCACCATGCTTATCCCCTGTAAATAGATGCTTGGTGTCTCCAAATGAAAATAAGCCAGACAGGTTTGTTGAGAATTACCAGGAGATACAGGAGTTAATTCATCGCAAACACAAAGGACTTGGATTCCCCTGGAAAATGCTACCATGTTTCAGGGGAAACTAAGCAGATATACAGAAATGTGAAAGTTGAGTCCAACAAATAACATCCACCTCAGCTGGTTAGTAGAAAGACCATAGGAGGTACAGCATAACTATGATCTGCATAGATTCTTCACTACTTTCAAGGGTGTCTTAGGCCCAAATGCCCAAGAGTCCAGCTCACAAGTAGTGGACCTACCAGAGGGCAGAGAGTATCCAATAGAATACGCACTTTGAAGACTCTGCACTGGACATGATTATTCTTGACTCCATCCCATAGCAAACTGTATGCTCCCGTCTTGACACTACATTGACAGTCAAGAAGTCAATACAAGAAGAGCTCCTGATCGGACAGTATTTATGCTGAATGGGATAGAGATATGTCATTCACAAATTTACAACCTCTACTTCCATGTCTGGGAAGAGGGTGGCATGCCAAAGAATGCAGATGCCATAATTCAAATTGAATCTTAATAGAGCACTGCCTGGAGCATCAATTGTTATCCCCTACTAATTGCTCAATCTACACATTACACGTTGATGCTGAGTCTTCCAGCAGATTCTACCTGGGTCACATTTGCTGAACCTGGGTGAGGTATTTACACTCTGTGATTTCCTCCAGGCAAAGAAGAAGGGAAATGGGCCAATGTGATTTCTCAGTGAAATCCACAGTAAAATGTGTGTATGTGTCATGTGGTCATATGAGGGCAGGCAAAGGCTTGACTCTGAAGATATTTTCAACATTCAGATAAATCTCATAACCCTGAATGTTTAGGATCATACAAGAAAATTATTCATTTGGAAGTTCGTGCAGGGCAGCCACTATATTTGAAACAGTGGGAGTTTTAGAACTGTGGCGCAAAGAGACAAAGCTCAGCAATGCGATGATTTGATAATTATTTGAATAGTGGCAACCTAAACTTGATCAGCAGACCTTTATATCGGTTAATCTCATAAAAGTTATATTAAATTTGTTTCCATGATAATTGTAAAGTTTGTGGTTAAAATCGACTTTTTATTCCAATGAAATCAAATGGTTAAATTTATGTTCTCACCTTTCCTCCCACCTCTCCTGCCCTCTCCCATTCAAATTTGAAGTAGTGCAGAGACTGACAGACTTTATTGCTCTGATGATTGAAAACTACAATGTGAAAGAGTTAGTAAAATGGATGCCCATTTCTTCATCTTTTATAAATATTATAAATTTCTCGGTCTGTATCTCTCGGAATCTGCTTTAAAAGTACCATTTTAATTTTTTATTTAATTTTTTTTTTAAACCACTCTTCTCCAACCATCCCTTTGAATTAATATTTTCAGTCTGAAATTCTATCTCATCATTAAATTTATTTGTAATGTGCTTCATGAAAATAGATGAGGTTGCTAAATCCACTTTATTGGATTTTCACCAAATCAATTGCTTCATCTAATTGGAAGGATTTTTGAAATAGCACACTGGGAATAATAATTGTTCGATTGTGTAATTATAACATGCCTTCCCTGAATTTTTCAAGATTTCATTTTAACATATTTTTGAATTGTATTTAGACTGAAGTTTAGTTGGCTTTATTCTGTAAATGTTAAATTGTCACATTAATAACAAATCAGAATCTTCTCTAAGTGGTCATTGATGAACATTTTCGTTCTGGGAATTGCTGACACATTGAAGTGTGTCCATTGTAGGAATATTAAACTTCAATTATTTGTGCACCAAGGTTTTAGAATACTTTTATCTGATGTTTATGAAAGATTATTTTTTTTTTTGCTGTGCAGATGGCCTTCTGGGAAATAGATTTGATGTCTGTGAAGGGAGTGTATATTTTTTAATTTAATTTTGATTGGCAATCTATAATTATCCTCTGCTTGTTTCAATTCTGTTAGGTTGCTAGGTTTCTGATGGGTAGTGTGAAGCAGATTATTTGGGCTTAGTGATTTTTATATACTTTCACCTTAAAGCAGGTTTTAAACACAGGACCGAGTGATGGTCCTCTGTATTTCTGTTTGCAGTAATAGCCTTCTTGGAATGATCTAAGCCAGTATATGATATGTTCCCCATAGGTCATCTTATCGAGTCCACATCACAAGATTAGAAATTTCTCAACCAGAGCTGAACACACTTCTCGGCATCTGCATACAATGGCGTCTTGCGCTTCTTGTGCGTAGTGGTGGAAAGATTGGTGGAAACAGAGCTGCAACGTGAACGCTCTTTCCTTGGTCCCTCCCCATAGGTGTAGACCCAGTAATCCAGACTGCATAATTTGACACTTTTCTGTGCATTAGAATCTGTCCTCATGATCTCGGAGTAAGCGGTCATTAGATTTAAACTTGGGGTCCAGAAGTGAAGCAGAGTACCTTTATCTGCTGCTTCATCCAGTTCTTGATCTCAGTTTTCATTTCTATTTTAATGATTAATCCATTACACTTTCATTATGGGCTCCTTAAAGAAATGGGTGGTGTAAATCTAGACTGAAGTGAAGAATATATGAATTGTTGTGTTAGTGGTTTACATGGCAGTTGATATCTGAATAAATGGGAATATCCTTTACAGATTTATACTAGTGCTGTTTAATCTTAAACAGCAGTACAGGTGCACAACCTTTTATCCGAAAGCCTTGGGACCAGACACTTGTCGGATTTCGGACATTTTCGGATTTCAGAATGGAAGATTTTTAGCGTAGATTAGGTAGGTAGCGTGGGCGGCTTGAAAAGTCTGGAGCAGCTGCCTCCTCCCCGGAGACCAGGAGAATCATTGCATAAATGTTAGTCAGTTAGTTTGGAGGGATTTTATGTGGTGGTGGTGGTGTAGGGGTGAAAGGGGAAACTTTAATTCTTAGTCCCCTACCTACCTGGTCGGCGACTCCCAACCTCGCGGAGCTGGGGGCTCCGTCCAGCCGCGGGCGGCGCCGGTTGTAGCTCCGACCCCGGCAACTCTACCCCTGGCTGCGAGGCGCTCCAAATCCAGCGCGGCCCGCGGCCGGACGTCCCAGCTCCGAGAATGTCGGGAGTCGGCGGCGTCGCAGCGCTGGGATACCAGCGGGGAGCGAGCAATGCCTTACCGGGTCGCCGTGCGGCAAGCTCCGGAGCGCTGTGGCCGCCTTCTTCCAACATTCGCGGAGCGTCGCTGGATTTGGAGCCGCGGAGCTGGGGGCTCCGTCCGGCCGCGGGCGGCGCCGGTTGGAGCTCCGACCCCGGCAACTCTACCCCTGGCTGCGCGGCTCCAAATCCAGCGACGCTCCGCGATGTTGTGTGTCGGCGGCCACAGCGCTCCGGAGCTTGCCGCACGGCGACCCGGTAAGGCATTGCCCGCACCCCGCTGGTATCCCAGCGCTGCGACGCCGCCGACTCCCGACATTCGCGGAGCTGGGGCGTCCGGCCGCGGGCCGCGCTGGATTTGGAGCGCCTCGCAGCCAGGGGTAGAGTTGCCGGGGTCGGAGCTACAACCGGCGCCGCCCGCGGCCCCACCGGCCACAGCGCTGCGGAGCTTACTGCACAGCGACCCGGTAAGGCATTGACCGCTCCCCGCCTCTCCGACCAGGTAGGGGACTAAGAATTAAAGTTTACCCCTTCACCCCCCTTCACATAAAAGCCCTCCAAACTAACTGACTAACATTTAAGCAATGATTTACAGATGTTTAAGCGTCTCCCGGTCTCCAGGGAGGAGGCAGCCGCTACAGTAGTACAGACCTGGGTTGACCGTGGGTCGTTTTGGGTCAGGTTTGGCGCCAAACGCGAGCTTTGGTGCGCAGACGACATCTGGAAAAAATGGCCGGTTTTCGGAGCTTTTCGGTTTCTGGAACACCGGATAAAAGGTTGTGCACCTGTAGTATAATTTCCTTTCCATTAAGTAAGTACATTTTATTTATATAGCACGTTTAAATCAACTCGCGTTGAAACCAAAGTGCTTTACATAAAATAAATAATAAAGTTTCCGTCCATCCATAGAAAAATTAAAAAATTAAAAAAAATAAAAAATTAAAAATAATGAAATATGTTTTTCTCTGTGTATCAATGCAATCAAGTGTGGTCGTCTCCTTCCAAGGTTGTTGACTCCTTGCAAGGGTATGATTCCTTAATTGGTGCACTGATGGAAGAGGTGAGCATTCTCTGATGATCTATCTGTGGGACTAGAGAAGATGCCTGTGTTAACTCGGATGGAATGAGTTTGTCATGGATAGTTACGAATCTAGAAGTGGGGCTTGAAAGAAGTTTAAAAGTGGAAGAGCTTGGAATCATTTGGCAGGAGTGTGACCGTGAGCTGACAGTGACAACTTTTACCTTTTCTTTGGGTGTTGTTTCCATCCTTTTACAAAATCCCCACCTTAGATTCTTCAGGGCCACTTCATTCCTTCTGTGATTTGTTTCCGAACTTTATCCAAGACATGCATGCACGCACACAGAAAGTACCTCTCCCAGATTCCACAAGCCTGAAGTATCGAGACAGTTTCCGTCAAAAATGCTGGTGTCCTGTGAAACCTGAGTAAACTTATTGTTCCTCATCATGCAAGCTCATTTCATACAGATGACAAATGGGATCTTTCTTATACACACTTTTGTACACTGCTTATCTGTTTCATTTTTAGTTTAACTATTCCGTTCCCTCAAATGGCCTCTCATTACAACACACGACAGAGCTTCATCTTGGGTCTTATCATGCCAGTAGCAAATGTTTGCAACTTCAGATTTAATGTCCAAATGTACACTACCGACATCAAACTCTATCTCTCTGCTCAAGTTATTGATTCCATCATAGTTGCTGTACCATTGTAACTAATTGTCAGTGCAATGTCCTACATCACATGCTAGAAGGGGGAAAGATAAAGTGAACATATTTGGCTATGAATGAGAACCTAACAGCCACTGTCAGCTTTCTGGATTGCTAGTACGAGTGTTGTGGGCTGAAGGGACTGGTTTCCAGAGAGCTAGTATGGACATTGTGGGCTTGCAGCTCAGTCACTCAGGCCTGGTGGGCTGGCAGCTCAATCACTCGGGCCTGGTGGGCTGGCTGTTCAGTCACTCAGGCCTGTTGGGCTGACAGCTCAGTCACTGGGCTGATGGGCTGGCAGTTCACTCATGACTATTCCTTGAAATTCCTTTTCAAGCAGAGTGCAGGCCGCCAAACTCAATTTCACAGCATTTCAGCAGAGTGCAGCCACCAAGCTCAATTTCACAGCATTTCAGGCAGAGTGCAGGCCACCAAATTGCCAAACAACATTGCATTGTCAATAAGGGCTAACAAAGCATTTATTGCAAGTACATTGCAGGCTCACAGTTCAGTTGATTGACAGCTTAGAAACTTTGATTGACAGTTGTGGACTCTGCCTCGCGATCTTTCAGAGTGACTGACTCATGTCCAGGCATCCACGGTTTTTTATGGTCCTGCACCCCCAACGTCCCTACTTTCTGACGATATTGAGAAGATTTGGTATGTTGATGAGTATTCTATCAAACAGGTGACTGGTAGGAAATTGTTCAGCAACTCAATGGTAGAGAACCTGTTCGGCAATTCAAATGCCTTGAAACATAAGAGACTACAGAGGGTGGTAGACGCTGCCCAATGTATCACCTGCATTGACCTCCACACCAAAGGGATCGGCTGGAAGTCTTAAAAAGGCATCCAATTTCATCAAAGTCCCACACCAGCCTGACCACTTCAAAATGATATTTTAAAGACAGGTACAAAATGCTGGAATAACTCAGCAGGCCTGGCAGCATCTCTGGAGAGAAGGAATGGGTGATGCTTCGGATCGAGACCCTTCAATCTCAGGAAGGGCCTCGACTCGAAACATCAGCCATTCCTTCTCTCCAGAGATGCTGCCTGGCCTGCTGAGTTACTCCAGTATTTTGTGTCTATCTTGGGTTAAAACCAGCATCTGCAGTTCCTTCCCACACTCTATCATTTCGCTCACCATCAGGAAGAAGGTACAAAATCCTAAAAAATGGAACATACAGGTTCAAGGACAGCTTCTGCCCAACAAACATCAGTCTACTGAACACTACACAACACTAACTTTCAGCAACTATGCTTTTCTATGGTCCATGTCTTTTGTTGCATTATGAACTTAAGTTTTTGTGTGATGGTTATTTGGTATTATGGTTATTAGTTTATTGTATTTTTGATTATCTATTACCTCTGTTAATGCATTTATGAGCCTGCTAAACTGCAGCAAGTAAGAGTTTTTCTGTTGTCGGTACATGACAATTAAATACTCTTGACCCTTGCGTATTTTGTTTTACTGATGATTTTCCAATCTTCACTGCACCAGTGAAGGCAGAATTCTTTGTTGATGGGGCAAGTGTAGGCACTGACTGTTAAAAAGCTATACTTGTACAGGTGCACAACCTTTTATCCGAAAGCCTTGGGACCAGACACTTTTCGTAATTCGGAATTTTTCAGCTTTCGGAATGGAAGATTTTCGGAACGGCTGGCTCAGTGGTAGAGTGCTCGGCTCATCTCCGCAAGGTCGCGAGTTTGCGCCTCGATCCCGGCAGTTACTCGATCGCGAGTTTGAGTCTTCAATGTAGGTTTTTCTTGCAGAATAGGGAGGGTTAGGCTGGGATCATTCTCTGCGAGATGATCTTAGTGCGGGAGACAAGTGTAGGAGAGGTGTACTGACTGTGTGGGCAGAACTTTGGAAGTGATTGCCCACCATTCTCAAAAGCCGCTGTGTCTCCCTGTCCCTCCAACTCCAGAGGAATCCGCTCCTCGATGGGCCGCTACGGCGACAAGTGGCAGTTCGCCCACAGCCCGAGCTGCGCCACCGCAAGAACAAGACGTACCTTGCACACCATCAGCTTCTGCCCCTACGGGGAGTGTGTTCCTCTGGAGTTGGAGCGGGGCTGGGCTGGAGTTGCTGATCTGGGAGCTCCGTGCATGCAGTGGGCCTGGGGGTCGGTGTCCCGATGAGGGGGCGCAGCTCAGGCTGTGGGCGAACTGCCACTTGTCGCCGTAGTGGCCCATCGGGGAGCGGCTTCTGGTGGTCCTGACGTCTCTCAGCTCCTGTTCAGGGGGGTGGTCGGAGACGTCAGGACCAACAGGAACCCGCTCCCCGATGGGCTGCTACAGCGACAAGTGGCAGTTCGCCCACAGCCCGAGCTGCGCCCCCTCATCCGCAACCCGGGTTCCTCTGGAGTTGGAACAGGGCTGGGCTAGAGTTGCTGCTGGCTGTCAGTCTCTGGGATCTTCGTGCTTGTAGTCGGTGTCCCGTTGGTCCTGACGTCTCCGGTAACTGGCACTGACCTGCTGGCATTGCTGACGTGAAGACAGTGCAAAGCCCCCGCGCCGGTGCAATGGGCGGGGAGCCGTAGAGGGGAGGGAAGGGGTCACACACATGGCTGGGAAGCAGAGGGGTGTAGGTGGGGTGAAACTGAAGGGAGTGACAATATGCTGCTGCCTGCCCGCTGAGTTAAAAAGTTCCCACGCAAGACTCACGATACACTGTGTATCGTGAGAAGGCATAGCAGCAGATTGTCAATTATTAACCCTCCCGCGCGCAATATACCCTCACCTTCTCTTTTATGAATGGGGATTTAGTTCCCCTTTCTTCGAGGACCGACTGGAGGTTCCGCGGGCCGCCCTTGGTGAACGTCTTCAAGGACGGAAAAAATGTCCGCTATTTGGAGCTTTTCGTTATTTGGAATTTCGGATAAAAGGTTGTGCACCTGTATCTAAAGATAGGAAACCTATTTATTCCTAGTGATTAAGTCTGCTTAATAGAGTTTCTTGATGTTGTGGGAGAAAATTTTAGAGATGTGAATGTTTCTGTAAGGGTGACTAGATTTCTGTCTTGTGAAGATGAAATGTAGGGCACAAATTAAATCCCATACATATTCTTATGCACTGTGGTCCTTTAACCATGCAATTATTTTTGCAAAACCATTCAACTTCACTTTCCTTTGCTATTTTCAAAACTGCTCACCACACAGTCTATAAAATACGCTTTAAGACCATTTGTTTTTTTTAAGCAGCAAGACATAAATGTAAGCCCTTTTTATTCTTGAGATCTTTCTGGTAGCTATAGTAATGGATCTCAGGAACTAGCTGTGTCTTAAATGTTGCAGAAAAGTATAATAACACAATAAAAATAATCAATATATAAACTGTTAACAGTTTTGTTCTCTAATTTAATTGGGCCATCAAGAACCCAAATGCCGACCCACTGTTAGGGTGAATTCTGATTTGAATACAATTTGTATTCCTTTTTAAAAGGAACTTTTCATGTTAAAATTGCTGAGATTTCATCATGGTTTTTAACCACCATACCCACCTGCACATTGATAACAACGGGTCCGTTCTAAAAGGAGTGAAAAGTAAACTCTATATTATCTCCTGGAATCGGATTACTGTGTAGTCCTGATTTATACTGGTAATCTAGTGCAGTCTAAAATTTATGTAAATTCTGCTTTCCCATAATGCCACAGAATTTCTAATTTTGCTGTTTGCTCTTTTTAAATAATGTCAAATTTGTTTTTAAGAAGAAGTCAATTCTCCTTTTTTCTGGTATATTTATTGTTAAATGCTGAATATCATTAATGACAATTAATACTAGGAGCATACAAGACTTTTGCAAGATCCACTTGGATGATACATTTATGCACTTATTTTATGACTTTCGGCCAAGCAGAATTCTCTGCCATTCCCTGTCAAACAAAATGTAATCATAGTGGTGGAAAATAGCACTGTGGATGTCAAAGGATGTAAAAAGTAGAGGGGAAGAAATTATATTATATATTTACATTTCTTCTGTAGGGCATAGTATTATAAAGAATAGAATACCTGTATGTTTTCTGGTCAAAATTTGGATCATTTACCAAAGAGAAACGAGCTGGAAAATGCTGATGGATTCTTTTAAGGCAATGACTGCAACTACATGTAGTTTTTATATAATATAAAATTAATGTGGAAACCACAATTTATTTGCGTAGCGCTGATTTTTATCTGAAATCAGGCTTGTATTATTCAGTGAATTGTCAGCACAGGTGTCTGGCAGGTCATAATATATTTGTTGTTCTGCATACCCTGACCACAATCTGCTGTCTTATAAAATTGTCAAGTCAAGTTTATTCGTCACATACACATATGATGAAATGAAAGTGGCAATGCTCGCGGACTTTGTGCAAAAAGACAAACAAACAAACAACCAAACAAACTATAAACACAATCATAAACACACACAATATTCTTTTACATATTAAATATTGGAAGGAAAAACATTAGGTAAAGTTAGTCCCTGGTGAGATAGGAGTTTACAGTCCGAATGGCCTCTGGGTAGAAACTCCTTCTCAACCTCTCCGTTCTCGCAGCATGGCAACGGAGGCGTTTGCCTGACCGTAGCAGCTGGAACAGTCCGTTGCATGGGTGGAAGGGGTCTCCCATGATTTTATTGGCTCTGGAGTTGCACGTCCTGATATATAGTACCTGCAGGGGGACGAGTGAAGTTCCCATAGTGCGTTCGGCTGAACACACTACTCTCTGCAGAGCCTTCTTGTCCTGGGCAGAGCAATTCCCAAACCAGATGGTAATGTTTCCGGACAAGATGCTTTCCACAGCCGCTGCGTAGAAGCACTGGAGGATCCTCGGAGACACTCTGAATTTCATCAATTGCCTGAGGTGATAAAGGCGCTGCCTTGCCTTACTCACGAGTGCTGAGGCGTGTGATGTCCATGTCATATCCTCAGAGATGTGGACTCCCAGATATTTAAAACAGCTCACCCTAGCCACAGGATCCCCATTTATCCTCAATGGTGTGTACGTCCTCGGATGATGTGCCCTCCTAAAGTCCACGATCAGTTCCTTAGTTTTTTTGATGTTCAAGAGGAGGCTGTTGTCCTGGCACCAAAGTGCTAGATCAGCCACCTCCTCCTGGTAGGCCTTCTCATTGTTGTCTGAGATCAGGCCCACCACCACAGTGTCATCAGCAAACTTAATTATTGAGTTGGAGCTGAACCTAGCCACACAGTCATGTGTGTACAGGGAGTACAATAGGGGGCTGAGGACGCAACCCTGGGCGATCCTGTGCTCAGGGTGAGGGACTTTGATGTATTCTCTCCCATCTTGACTACCTGGGGCCTGGCGGTGAGAAAGTCCAGGACCCAGGCACACAGGGAGGTGTTGAGCCCCAATTCCAGTAGCTTCCCAGCCAGTCTGGTGGGGACTATCGCGTTGAAGGCTGAACTGAAGTCTATGAACAGCATCCTCACGTAGCCCCCCTTCTGGCTGTCAAGTTGAGAGAGAGCGGTGTGCAAAACCTGGGAGACCGCATCGTCCGTGCATCTGTTTGGACGTGTGGGTTGTGTAGGCTGCATTGTGGCCTCGTGTTACTGTGTTGGTATGTAAATGAATTTGGTTCTCACCTGATTTATGTATGTATTTTTTTTTCTTCCTACTGTATTCAGACCTCAAAGAATGGATTTTATGTCCAGCATGGTGTATCCAGTCTGGTGACACTAGATTGAAGGAAATCCTCTAAGCCTTTGGATTTGACCCCGCTGCTTTTGCAAAAGTTCATTTTTTCTTCATGTTGGTTGTCTTTTGTGATTTTTATTTTATTTGTTTAGCTTATTTAACTCTATGAGATTAATTTGTTTTGTTTCCTAAGCACAGAATTTTGGCGCTCATGCCCTTTTTGCCATTCAGTACGAACAATGCTGATCCGTCCCTCAGCACCTTATTCACTGTTGCTCCAATACCCTTGATAACAGTATCCACTGCTGACAGGCTTGAAAGCTCAGTCCTCTCCCAGCATCCATGGTTTTTAGCTCAGATTTCCACTATTCTTTGAATGTGCTTCCCCGTTTCATTCCTGAATGGCTCACGTCTAATGAGGCCCCTTTATATTTTGATTCCTTCACCAGGGAAGATGTATTTCCTTTATCTTCTGCATAAAATTATTATTTTTAATTTTTTTATGTGATTGAATGTGAAAAGAATCTTAAGAAAGAAATTAGAAAAGCTAAAAGAAAATATGAGGTTGCTTTGGCAAGTAAGGTGAAAGTAAATCCAAAGGGTTTCTACAGCTATATTAATAGCAAAAGGATAAGGAGGGATAAAATTGGTCCATTAGAGAGTCAGAGTGGACAGCTATCTGCAGAGCCAAAAAAGATGGGGGAGATATTGAACAATTTATTTTCTTCGGTATTCACCAAGGAGAAGGATATTGAATTATGTGAGGTAAGGAAACAAGTAGAGTAGCTATGGAAACTAAGAGATTCAAAGAAGAGGAAGTACTGACACTTTTGAGAAATATAGAAGTGAATAAGTCTCCAGGTCCGGACAGGATATTCCCTAGGACATTGAGGGAAGTTAGTGTAGAAATAGCAGGGGCTATGACAGAAATATTCCAATGTCATTAGAAACGGAAATAGTACCGGAGGATTGGCATACTGCGCATGTTGTTCCATTGTTTAAAAAAGGGATCTAAGAGTAAACCTAGCAATTATAGACCTGTTAGTTTGACGTCAGTGGTGGGCAAATTAATGGAAAGGATACTTAGAGAAAATATATATAAGCATCTGGATGAACAGGGTCTGATTAGGAACAGTCAACATGGATTTGTGCCTGGAAGGTCATTTTTGACTAATCTTGAATTTTTTGAAGAGGTTACTCGGGAAATTGATGAGGGTAAAGCAGTGGATGTTGTATATATGGACTTCAGTAAGGCCTTTGACAAGGTTCCTCACGGAAGGTTGGCTAAGAAGGTTCAATGGTTGGGTATTAATGATGGAGTAGCAAGATGGATTCAACAGTGGCTGAATGGGAGATGCCAGAGAGTAATGGTGGATGGTTGTTTGTCAGGTTGGAGGCCAGTGACTAGTGGGGTGCCACAGGGATCTGTGTTGGGTCCACTGTTGTTTGTCATGTACATCAATGATCTGGATGATGGTGTGGTAAATTGGATTAGTAAGTATGCAGATGATACTAAGATTGGTGATGTTGTGGATAATGAAGTCGATTTTCAAAGAGAGATTTATGCCAGTTGGAAGAGTGGGCTGAAAGATGGCAGATGGAGTTTAATGCTGATAAGTGTGAGGTGCTACATCTTGGCAGGACAAATCAAAATAGGACGTACATGGTAAATGGTAGGGAATTGAAGAATGCAGGGATCTGAGAATAACTGTGCACAGTTCCCTGAAAGTGGAATCTCATGTAGATAGGGTGGTAAAGAAAGCTTTTGGTGTGCTGGCCTTTATAAATCAGAGCATTGAGTATAGAAGTTGGGATGTAATGTTAAAATTGTACAAGGCATTGGTGAGGCCAATTCTGGAGTATGGTGTACAATTTTGGTCGCCTAATTATAGGAAGGATGTCAACAAAATAGAGAGAGTACAGAGGAGAATTACTAGAATGTTGCCTGGGTTTCAGCAACTAAGTTACAGAGAAAGGTTGAACAAGTTAGGGCTTTATTCTTTGGAGCGCAGAAGGTTAAGGGGGGACTTGATAGAGGTATTTAAAATGATGAGAGGGATAGACAGAGTTGACGTGGATAAGCTTTTTCCACTGAGAGTAGGGAAGATTCAAACAAGGGGACATGACTTGAGAATTAAGGGACAGAAGTTTAGGGGTAACATGAGGGGGAACTTCTTTACTCAGAGAGTGGTGACATTGTGGAATGAGCTTCCTGTGAAGGTGGTGGAGGCAGGTTCGTTTTTATCGTTTAAAAATAAATTGGATAGTTATATGGACGGGAAAGGAATGGAGGGTTATGATCTGAGCGCAGGTATATGGGACTAGGGGAGAATACGTGTTCGGCACGGACTAGAAGGGTCGAGATGGCCTGTTTTTGTGCTGTAATTGTTATATGGTTATATGGTTATATTACTCTTCAGCCACATACAAGGGAATATAAGCCAGTTGATGCAAACTGGCCTCAGATTTAAACCATTACTTTTGGGATTGTTCTGGTGAACCCTGTTTCTTGCTTTACTATTCTTTGAAGTCTGCTGCTCAGACTAAGCAAGATGGGCACTGGTCACAGATGATGCACAACTTGTGCTTTACAATCTTCTTGCCATGAGTTCAGTATTTTATTCACCTTTGAATTAACTTTTTATATTTATTCACCACCACTTGGTCATTTGTTTAAGTGTGCACCTAAATCTTTGTTCCTATGTAAGTTGTACTTTATTGTCACTTAGTGAATATTCAGATATTTGATACATGATTGTGCATTTTCCCACAATTAATATAATTTGCCAGTTTGAATTAATCAATAGGAATTTTGTAATTTTTTACTTATCTGTCCATCCTAACTTAAGTTTTATTTGCAAGCATGGAAAATAAATGTCATATACCGCTATTCAAATCATTAAACATATGATGAAAAGCCGTGGATCTAGTATGACTCTCCAGAGAATAGCACTTTTCACATCGTTGTTCAGATGTGAACGTTGTTTAACCAAATACAGATGCGTCTTGTGACTTATTTACCAGTAATGAAAAGTAATGCCATAGTGATGGTTAGCTCTTTTGCCCGATGTGTCAGTGTGGAAACCTGTTGAGTAGTCTTCACATTAGGTTACCAGATATGTAATTTTACACGTCTCTTATGTAGTTGCCCACAAGGGCTGTTATCATGTTTGTTTTCATTGTTTTGCAGCAAGTTGTGCATGTTAGACCATTTAACAGAGAGGTTTTCATTTCACCTTTGATCAGGTATCAGTGTACAGAGCCTGTGTTAAATTTCAGTTGCTGAATGTGCATTTATTCTGAAGACAATGTTCACCTGAAGGGGAAAGTCTGAATATTGAATCAGTTTTACTTTAACAACCATACTATTTTATAATTGAATTGATGGATTAATTCTGTCCTGTACAAAGTAGTTCCTTTTTTTTCTTTGAATCATTGCAGACCCATATTGCCTAAAGCAAGCCAAACAAACCCAGCATGTCTACCCTTGACCATCTCCATCAATCCTATACTAAGCCCATTTTTTCCTCTTTCTGCTGTGTTCTGAGGCATATTTTTATAGTTAACATTCATGGTTTAATTGAGATAATATATACGGGTAAAAAAGAAGTCAGGATATTTCCAAGCACCTATCTGCATTATCCATAATTGAATTGACTTGTAATTACATAAATAAACTGTCTTTGTGAGTGTTGCATAAATGCTTTGAATTCCTGCCAATGTTATAAAATCAGCAGTGTGTTAAATTAATATTTATGATTTATCTTTTATTTTTGTTTTGGGGAAAATTCTATGCTCAGTTCTGGGCACCATGTTAGGAAAGATATTGTCAAGCTTGAAAGGGTTCAGAAAAGATTTACGAGGATGTTGCCAGGACTGGAGGGTGTGAGCTAAAGGGAGAGGTTGAGGAGGCTGGGTCTCTTTTCCTAGGAGCGCAGGAGGATGAGGGGTGATCTTGTAGGGGTGTACAAAATCATGATAGGAATAAATTGGGTAGATGCACAAAGTCTTGTGCCAAAAGTAAGGGAATCGAGGACCAGAAGACATAGGTTCAAGATGAAGGGGAATAGATTTAATAGGAATCCGAGGAGTAACCTTTTTGCACAAAGGGTGGTGGGTGTATGGAACATGCTGCCAGAGTAGGTAGGTAAGGCTGGGACTATCTCATCGTTTAAGAAACAGTTAGACAAGTACATGGATAGGACAGGTTTGGAGGGATATGGACCAAGGCTGATGGGCTCCCGTAGAGACGCCAAAGATCCCTGTTTTGACGCGAGTCACTGCAACCCCCCCCCCCCCCCCCCCCCCAACTGTGCCTCGCCATCCCTCTTCTTACCCCTATCATCCTCCATTCCCCCTCATCTCCCAGTACTCCCTCCCTCTCCTCTTCACCCAAAGGGAAAGCTGGGTGGCAGTGTGAACTGTGAGGAGGATGCTGTGAGGATGCAGGGTGACTTGGGCAGGTTGGGTGAGTGGGCAGATGCATAGCAGTTGCAGTTTAATGTGCATAAATGTGAGGGTATCCAGGAAGGCAGATTATTATCTCAATTGTGTCAAGTTGGGAAAAGGGGAAGTACAATGGGATCTGGGGGGTCCTTGTTCATCAGTCACTGAAAGTAAGCATGCAGGTACAGCAGGCAGTGAAGAAAGCGAATGGCATGTTGGTCTTCATAACAAGAGGAGTTGTATCAGTGCAAAGACGTCCTTCTGCAGTTGTACAGGCCCCTAGTGAGTCCACACCTGGAGTATTGTGTGCAGTTTGGTCTCCAAATTCGAGGAAGGACATTCGTGCTATTGAGGGAGTGCAGCGTAGGTTCACAAGGTTAATTTCCGGGATGGCGGGACTGTTATATGTTGATAGAATGGAGCGGCTGGGCTTTTATACTCTGGAATTTAGAAGGGAGAGTGGGGATTTTATTGAAACATATGATTATTAATGGTTTGGTCTCGCAGGAAACATGTTCACGATGTTGTGGGAATCCAGAGCCAGGGGCCACATTTTAAGAATAAGGGTTAAGCCATTTAGAACGGAGATGAGGAAATACTTTTTCACACAGAGAGTTGTGAGCCTGTGGAATTCTCTGGCTCGGAGGGCATTAGAGGCTGGTTCTCTGGATGCTTTCAAGAGAGAGTTAGATAGAGCTCTTAAAGATAGCGGAGTCAAGGGATATGGGGAGAAGGCAGGAACGGGGTACTGATTATGGATGATCAGCCATGATCACATTGAATGGTGGCGCTGGCTCAAAGGCCGAATGGCCTACTCCTGCACCTATTGTCTATTGTCCTCCTCCCCTCCCCCATTCCCTCCCTCACCTCCCTCCCTCCCTCCCTCTCCTTTCCCCTACCCTCAGTCACTCCCTCCATAACCTCACTCCCCTCCGTACCCCTCTCCTCTATCCCGTGCTTAACTGCGCATGCGCGGCTGACGAACCCTGCACTGCCTGCTGAAATTAAGTTAAAGTTAATAAAGTCAATAGAGGACCCGTGGAGGTGTTTGTAATGTAGAAGGAAACTTACCCGTGGAGTGGTTGGGTCCCCTTTGTGAGGCCAAGCAAGTACACTGGGGAAAAAAAACATGGCAATTTTTTTTAAATGAAATCCAGGATCTCATTGTGATGTCATGACATAGTATGCTGCATGAAGTCGTACGCGGCTAACTGCCAGCACAAGTTACTTTTGTCAAAGTGCTTTTTTAAAGTTTAAAATGTGAATAACTTGTAAAATATACCATCAATCTGAATGAAACTTTGATACACCACATCACAGGACAATGGTGAGTAAAGTGGGTGGTAAGGTAAATGGTGAGTAAGGTAAAAATTGTAGTGCTATCGTGTACCGTTTTGGCGTAATTTCAGCATCACACGTCACAGACACGCACAGACAGACACAGAAACAAACAAGATGAGAGTTTTAGTAATATATATACTAGACCAAGTGGGACCAGGTGGGCCTCGTTCCCCCAATGCAATATTCCACCACTCACCCGTTCCCCCAATGCAACCTATTCCCCCAACGCAATATTCCGCAACTCACCCATAGCCCCCAACTGTGCAGGCGTGGCTCATTTCCCCTTATCCTCCAGCACTCCCCGTCCTCGTCACCCTCCCTCTTCTTTCCGCTCTCCTCCCCCCTCCCCCAACACCTCTCCTTTCCCCTGCCCTCAGTCACCCTCTCCCTCCATAACCCCTCTCTCCTCCCTACCCCCCTCCTTGTCCTCAATATCCCTGCTCCCCCACTCCTCACCTCTCCCCTATCCCACTCCCCACTAATTTAATTTTTAAATTACATGTTAAACACACAAGGTTTAAATGACATTTCTTCTCCTGCCCTCCCTCTCCTTACAACAATGTAACACATCTTTCATTGCACTGGTGGTCCTGTCATTTGTTAACATTCTAATGTGCAGAGCAAGTTTTAAAGTGAAAAGTGATTTTTTGAATGTTTTTAAAATGTGAATAACTTGTAAAATATACCATCAATCTGAACAAAATTTTGATACACCATACCACGGGACAATGGTGAGTAAGTTGGCCAAAATTGTAGTGCTATCATGTACCTTTTTGGCACAATTTCAGGATCAAACACACCCACAGACAGACAGACAGAATAACAAACAAGATGAGAGTTTTAATTATATAACAATTAGATAGATGGAAAGATAGAGAGAAAGAAGTGGCATTAGAGTGGAAAAGTAAAATGGCAAGTAACGAGAAACTTATTGACTGAATGTAGGTATTCAACAAGTCATCAATTTTTTTGTTAGTATCGTTTGGGGTATCCCTATTGTAGAGGCTTGCATCATAATTTATGTATATGGTATAATTATCTGAAATATATGCAAGTCGTTTAACTGGAAGCATTGCTTTGACCTTGGGCAGTTGGAAAGAAAGTATGTCTTTGCATGGGATGATACAATGAGAAAGGATTGGTATTAGAAATTTACTTGTCGTAGAGATATCTATGGAACTAATGTGTTTCTACTTTAACTTGGGGTGTAAAAAAGGGAGTGAAATACATCCTATCTATTGCAGTGCAGTAAAATTAGCATTTTCACTATGAATGTTGCAAAAGTAACTTATTTCCTGGCAATCCACTGCTAATTAATTTCATTGTCGTTTGTTGATAAATCTAAATCTCCAAAGTATTGCACTTACTTGTGATTACTCCATTTGAGCTCTTGGTGTGATTTCAGCCTGGGAATTCTTGCATCTTTTATGAATGAATAATCTCTTTGTTTTCCAGAATCTAGTTTTACCTCTTCATTGCTGCCACAGCTTCCAGTGCCCTTTCTCCCCTGTATTAATGGCGAATAGCATAGTGTGTCCTCACCAGACCTACATTTGTGGGATCGATTTATCAAGTGAAATAGTGTTGTGAGGTTAGGGCAGAGGGCTGCTGATGGTGGTTCGCTATGTGTCACTGCATCTTCTGATTGAAATTTGGATTTTCACATTGCCATTGTGAGATAACTTGTGATATTTGTCCAGCTATCCAGATAAAATAACGATGTTGATCTTTGACCAGATTTGCTGTATGCAATTAAAGGTAATCTAATAAGATACATTTGCATACAGGTTTTTAGGTGTGCTTGAGTGTGAAGTAGCTGGGTTTAGAAATTTACTGTGTTAATTGTAAAGGAACAGGCAGAATCTTAATAAAGTGATTATGGCTGCAAAATGTTGCTATTTGTTGTTATAAAGCTTTTACTACTGTGTTACTGAGGGAGACAAATCAATACGTGAGGCATAAAAATGATGTAATTAGTACCGTACACCCTTCTTCTGTCTTGCACAATCGGTGTTTGCTTGGCTTCTTGTGGCACTTGTGACATATGCTTTTAGCAGCTGTGTTGGAGGTCCTGTTAAACGACTGTGATGTAAATTAGGGGCTGACATCCACTCACTTTTCATGTCCAATTGCAAGCACAATGCAAATGCTCGTGGTGCTCTCAGAAATGATCCTTATAATTTAAGGTTTCTGCTTGACTGACATTATTTGATTCTTTAATATGCAGTGAACTGAAACAAACAGATGTTGGATGTACTCTGCTGGTTGAATGGCACAGCAAGGAAGACTACTGCTGTTGGCAGACTCTATGGTGAATTGGGTTCTATTAATCAGCATGAGCCACTTTGGGTTAACAAAGAAGTACATTTTAACAACAAAGCCATTCAACTTTAGTTGCTTGCAGCTCCTTCTTTGTAATCCTAAATCTACATTTGGTGGAGAAATTGGGTTCCTATGTTCTGCTGCCACATCATTACTCTGATGCCGCCTCCTTCTGGTACAGCATCGTTACTTAGGATAGGTAGTTTGCTAACCTTGTTGAATATCTATATTTTCATCTAATAATTTCACTAGCAAACCAAGTTGAATTTGTACTGCATTATAATCAGACAAGATAATTTTATTTGAATATTTTCGAGTGTTTTAAAATAGATTTATGGCTCTGTGCTGAATGGATGCATATTATGAAGCCTTGGGCACAAAATGTAAAGTTTCACTAACATTTCTGTCCATTTGCATATATTTCCATTTGTTTTTGGAGGGACTTTGCATCATTGAGGTAGCACTACCGATTTAAAACTCCAGGTACACATAATCCAAGTAAAATAATCTAACAAACCAGACTAGTGGTATACAAATATTGGTATGGACCTTTATTATTTATTAATACATTAACAATTGTGATCTGATTGTACGAAGTATGGTTACTAAATTTGCTGTTGACACGGAATTTGGTGAAGTTGTTACTAGTGCAGTGGATAATTGCAGGCTATGGAAAGATATAGATCAGTAGATGAGATGGACAGAGCAATGGCAGAAGGAATCTAATCCTGATAAATGCAAGGTGATGCATTTTTGGAGGACTAATAAGGGTAGAGCATAAACAATAAAGTAAGGCCCAAGGAAATATTGAGGAACAGACTCTGTGTACAAGTCCAAGGATCCCTTGAAGTGACAGCACAGGTCGATAAGGTGGTGAAAAAAGTAAATTAGATACTTGCCTTCATTGGTCAGGGCATTGAGTATAAAAGCAGGGAGGTTTTGATACAACTTTCTAAGGCTAACGGAGTGTCGACAGCGATTAAGATGGCGACACAGTGACGTAGCAGTATAGTTTCTGCCTTACAGCGCCAGAGACCTGTGTTCGATCCTGATTTGGGTGCTGTTTGTAAGGAATTTGTACGTTTTCTTTGTGAGCATGTGGGTGCTCCGGTTTCCTCCCACATTCCAAAGATTTACAAGTTTGTAGGTTAATTGGCATCTGTGAATTGACCCTGGTGTGTAGGATAGTGCTAGTATATGGGGTGATCGCTGGTCGGTGTAGACTCGATGGACCTAATGCCCTGTTTCCACGCTGAATCTCTAAATTCTAAAGTTGCTAAAATTGCCACGTTCTGCACATAAAACAAGTTCTAATAATTGAGATGAATGTAGATAGAAACATAATGGTGACGTGGCAGAGTAGGTTGAAGGATGTGTTCCTGTGTTCTATGACTATTGGGGAAATGCCATGTTGTCTTACAGCTTCAGGCTGACTAACCAAAGAAAATCACTATTAAATATCCCACAACATTCTCAGTTTACCCAGTCTCTCCAAAGACCTTTGTAATTTATATTCTACAGTTTGTGGGGGGGGATCGGGTAATCTCACTGCCGACATTCACAAAGTAATTTAGTTTCAGATATGCCTGCACATGGGTGTGCCCTCTGTCTGGACCCTGGGGCATAATTTGTGTTGCTGACAAAGTGTAATGCAAGTCAGTGCAGTTGTGATTCCTGCCTTGCTTCTGAGGAACAATGATACCTGTTCTGCAGCAAAACACATGATGGCTATGTAGAGTAAACTAGAATTAAAGTTTCCTCTTGTAATTATTTTCAAAGATTACGCCAGAATAGTACAACAGAACGCCTCCCATATAATTACAGCACCAAGAGTACATTGTGACTAGTCAGAAATGTACATACAATAAACAATAGGTGCAGTAGTAGGCCATTTGGCCCTCCAAGCCAGCCATTCAATGTGATCATGGCTGATCATACAACTCCAAGGTATAAGTGGTGGGGCAATGTAATAAGAATTTTGCAGAGTTTCGTCTTTAAATTTTTTTAAATATCAGTTTGTGTTACTTTTTAAGGCCTGACATTTCGATGTTGATTTTGGACATCTCTGTTCATGTTAGCCAGGCCTTTGGTCTGTACAATAATGTTTTCCTGCCCTTCCCTTATCTATCTCTATCCCCCATCCCCATTTAGACCTGTCCTACCCTCACTCATTTTCACTCACCAAATCCTACCAAGTTCCATCCTCTCCTTTTCAGCCTCTATCCCCTGCTGATCCTCCCCACCACCCTGCAGCTAACCTATATTGCTCCATTTATCATTATTTGAATTTTTTCGGGTAGTTCCCTAACCCCTGTCCCAACCACTATTCATCCTCTCAACCCCTCTTCACCCTCCCTTGCAGCTACTGCTCTGCTATTCCCTTCACCAGGTCCCAACAACCATGCTGATAGAACCTATATGATTTGGTGTAGACCTTCACCTCCTTCAGACTAATTCTTTTAAATGCATCTTACTAGGTCATTGCTCAACCCTTTTATTTCTAGGGGAAAAGAGCTTCAGCTTTGAGATTCCGTGTCACACTTGGTACAAATAACGCTTTGTAGTTATTGAAAAGCGATAATTTGCAACGACAAATTAAAAAAGGGCTAATCATTCATTTGCAGGTTAGATTTCAGCCGATTTCTGACTGACTATACAACATTGGTATAATTATATCAGTGTCTGGAAATTTCTACGGTGCTGTAAAGTATCAAATGTTTGCAAGAAAGGATGTGCATCATGAACAAGAAGGACTATGTCCTGACTTGAAAGCTTTTCTTTAGCGGGTCTTTAAATGTGGCACCTTGTATATTAATTCCCGGTGGAAATTTCATGATTTGTTGCATGTGCAGTTTAAATATTGAGACTATTTAACACGTGCCTGGGTGTTGGACTGATTGTAACCTTCTCCAGCAGAATTGAGGGAAATTAACACAACCAAAGTCAACCCAAGCTAGTCGAGCTACAATATGCCCTGAAAAGTGTGGTCTTAGTGATTTTTTAAAAATAGTCGACAATGCATAATTGCAACACAAATTACTTGAACTTTTTAAATATATATATATTTATATCCATATATTTTAACTATTAAATAAGGATTTAAAGTATGATGCTTTCAAAATGTATTCACAATGTTTTATCTCCTACCGTGTGCCCTCTATAAAGTTAGTCATTCACTGTGCTGGCATAAATTACAACAAAGAATCATTGGACTATTGATAAATGTTGTTTCCTAGTAGAATTATTTAACGTGATTGACTGCTCAGCCAGCTTGATGCCTTTGCGGCTGCTGGGCAGCAGAGTCCACATTAAACTGGCTCCTGGTAGCTGACCTGGGAAAAGGAGTAGTTGTTACTGGAGGATCTTTGGCAGAACTTTCCATGAGATCATACGTGAGAAGCATTGCTTTGCATTTGACAGCAAATTCTGGGTCAAATGACAATATATCAATTATTCAAGAAAGAGATCAACTTTTACTTTTATGCTGATAATGATTTAATTTTCCACCTCAGTTGTTTCCATACTGTCAAACTGCTTGTTTGACAGTAGATAAGATGCTGGATGGGCCGAGGTTAAATGCTGATAACATTGTCTTTAGCTGTTATCACAAACACTATCTGGTTCCACTCCACAGTTTCATCAAGGTATTTGAAGGTTTGTCATTTTTTTTAATCCCGAGTTGAATTTTAGATGTCACGGCCTACCCACCGTTTGGGATTGCTTAACTCCACTACTGCAACATTTCCTATTTCATTTCCTATTTCATTACGTTTTGTCAAGGAACCCTTTTCATAAGGTCAAAGTTGATTATACCAGCACTTCCTTTCACATCCTCTAAATTAACCTCCAACACCGAGATCTAATTGAATGCATTCTTTATTGTGCTAGTACCTCTATCATTCATTTTTGCTGATCTACGGTAATTCTCAGATCCAGAACTTGATTCCAAATCCTTGTTCACAAATTAAATTGGTTGTAGCTTTGCAAATAATCTCTTCATTTCAACTTTTTCTCAGCACTTCCTCAGCACACCCTATGCAGGGCTCTCGCTTAACTTTTTTTCGCTGTTGCCAGCAGGGCAACCTTGGCAGCTTTTTAGGTTGCCAAATGCCAGTTTAGGTGGTCATTTAAGATGGCTTGCATGACGCGTGCGATAATGTGCTCGGACGAAGTGCGTAGTTACCAGTCGGAATTATGCTCAATGAAACATTCACATATTATTTCTGCTTCAAATAAAGTCACAAACTAAACATATTCACCAATCAAGACATGATATATACCACAATGACATGCAACAAAATTATAATACAGTATCTCAACTCTTTTTACACATTGCAATGAATGCAATTTTTATTATTTCTTTCCACTTCCAAACAAAAATGTGGTTGGATTATTCAGCGTATGATCAACTTGTGTCAATAAATCCTGGACCATGATAACATATATGCTTAACCATGCACACTACAGATGATGCAAGCATGTTTTCTGTGAAGGACCGAAAATGATCATGACATGGCCATAGCATGGGTCGTTATTGCTATTGGTACAGAAACGTTCTCGCTTCCCACATAATTTATCCACAACAAAATATACAGGTTGCAAGGAATTTTCTAAAGGCATTTTATGATAATAGCTGTCAAAACTGACTATACCCATCTGACAGGTTAAACATTACACTAACTAACAAGAGATGGCCAAAGGACATAAATGCAGCAATTGTTCTATTGGTAATATATTTAAAGGTGTCAAGACGCCACATTACCGGACATTCAGATTAGATGTATGTGGTGTGAACAGCAATGAAGATACCCAGTTTGTAAGCAACAAATTTTACAAAAAATTGTTGATAAACGCTTTTTCCATCATTCCCACTTAACGTTAAAATTTCAACTGAAATATCTCCTGACCAAATTTGTGATGTGTATGACTGACTGCAAAGTAAAACCTGGATAAATCCAACGTATGATTGTGAATGTTGCTCATTAAATAACTACAGTACCGATACTCCATATTAAGAGCATTGATTTGCCGTTAAAATGAATTCTGTAATAACGTGTCAGCGGTAGCAGTGACAATCGAACACTGCGGTTTTAATGTTTCACATGTTCACAATTTAATTAATCCATCTTTATGGATTAAAACAATAATAACATTGGGAATTAAAACATATTTGCATTCTTTTATCAAACATAGTCAATGTTCGCTCTGAAGACATTTCCAGCACAATAGGGTCGGGGGTGGGGTGTGAATCAGTGCAGGATAGATAGGTGGGGAGGGAGGGGGGGGGGGGGGGGGGTTGAGAAGGCAATCGGTGCGGAATGGATGGATTGAGGCTGGGGAATTAGTGTGTGTTGGTTGGAGTAGGTAAAATTGTGAGAGGAGAGCGCGGGGAATGACAATGGGGTTGAATGGGGGAATCTTTGCAGGATGGATGGGGGGAGCAGTGCAGGATGAATGGGAGCAGTGCAGGATGGGAATGGGGGCCAGCACAGGATGAATTGGGGTCCATCTTTAGAATTACAAATGTTGTTTCGGGCAAGGAGCATTCTCAGCCTGACAACCAATGCTTTGCATTGGGTCCCTTCTTCAGATTGGCCCCCCAAACTCATTATCTTGTCATATTTTCTGCATCATTTGTTGCCTCACCTAACTGGTGAGACCAACTGATTGTGAAGCACAACTTTACACGGGTTGTTGACAATATAATGTAGGTTATGTCACTCTGTCGTGCAAAACAACCTGCTCTCGGGCAGTGTAAAATGTCTGCTGGGCCTAATGTTAAATCTCACATGGATATAGCACATGGGTACTGTTATTATGAACCGTACAGATGTTTGCTTGTTGTACATTTAATACAATAACACAGTACATGGCACTGAGCTCTGTAGAACAAATATTTCAAAAGACTGATTTCCTTTTCTGCTATATGTATTGGAAATGCATTGAAATATGTGTGTATGGTAGCATTATAGATGTTGTTGACCATCATATTTATTGTTTCACAGTACGTTATCAAGGCACAATCCAGGTAGGTTGCTTATTAGTGTTCTTGTTTTATTGAGAAATTATCATTGAATGCCAGCGTTGGGTCCCATGTTCACACGGTCCCCCGACGCAATATTCCACCTCTCCACCACTTCCAATAGTGGTGGCCAGTGGGAGGGCTTTCTGGAGCGCTGGTATGGGTTCTTGGGGTGGCAGCTCAGTCTCTCAAGCCTGATGTGCTTGTAGCTCACTCACGGCTGGTGGGCTGGCAGTTGATTCATGGCTATTCCTTGAAATTCTATTTCAAGCAGGGTGCAAGGCCATCAAATTCAAATCCATTTTCCTACCATTTCAAGCAGGATGCAAGGCTACCAAATTCAAGTGTAGTTTCATACCACTTTCAGCAGGGTGCAAGGCCACCAAATTCAAATGCAGCTTCATACCATTTCATGCAGGGTGCAACGCCACCACATTCAAATGCGGTTAATCGTGCGTGCACAGGGTTGGTGAGGAGAGTTAGTGTAGAATAAAGAACCAGTATTTCGGACAAACTTCGTGTCTGCCTCGTTCTTTAACGGACATCTCCGCGTCCGCTACATTTGGAGACCCCGATGTCCAGAATAGATATTGTGGAAGAAAAATGCGCCCCGCAAAAACCCAACCCTTCGCCGCCGATGAAGACGGCGACCGGGCCCAACTCAGCGCCGTCGCCCAGCAGGCCGAATCCCAATTCTTGATCCGCAGGATAACAAACAATGAGACCCGCTACCATTATGTAGTCGGCGCGCTCGACCAAAACACTGCCGGGCGAATAATCCCGTTTCTGCAGGATCCACCAGCGGCTGATAAATATCGCGGCCTGATGGCGCTGCTGCTCCATACCTTCGGCCTCAGTCGGATGGAACGAGTGGCCCGCATTTACAACATGGGCGGGCTCGGTGATTGTACACCATCGGCCCTAATGAGCGAGATGCTCTCATTCGTGGACGGCCACCACCACTGCATGCTTTTTGAATATGCCTACCAGCAATAGCTTCCAGATGACATCAGCCCACTCCTCGCAGGGGTAAGTTTTGAAAACGCCCGGGCTCTAGCGGAGCGCACTGACGAGCTGTAGCTGTCCAGACGGCAGGAAGTGGGCCAGCTGGATCGGGCGTCCACAGTGCCCTGGAAAGCGCAGAGGCCTGGATCCGTGCTCACCAGCGGCTCCACGGAGCATCTAGAGCCTGCCCTTAAAGGGGAAGTTCTTAAAGGGGAGTGTTGCTTTTACCACCAGCGTTGGGGCTCGGCAGCCCGCAAATGCTGCCCATCCTGTGCGTTTCCGGGAAACTTTGGGGCTGGCCGCCAGTAATCACCGCAGAGGTCGGCAAAGTTCATCGCCTTTACGCCTGGGTCCGTCGTTCGGACCAAAGATTTTTGGTTGATATGGGGGCGAGGTCAGCGTGGTGCCCCCGTCTGGGATGGACAGGCGTGCCGGTAAGCGGGGGCCCTTATTGACTGCTGCGAATGGCAGCCCCATATGGACATATGGGGTCTGCACCATACCTGTGATATTTCGTGCCTGCCATTTTTCCGGGCCATTTACAGTGGCAGACGTGACGCAGCCATTGTTAGGTGCAGATTTTCTCCGGGCGCAATCCCTGCGGGTGGACGTGAGGGGACAGCACCTCGTCCACGCTTCTACTCGCAAGACAATCTTTCTGCACCTTGCAACGTCTGCTGTGCCAATTTGCAACCCAGTGGCGGTGGTGGACAATATCTACGCACAAATTTTGGCAGAGTACCCGGCTATCCTGACCCCTCAGTTCAACTTGACCAACCCGAAGCATGAGGTCCAACATCACATTCTGACCGTGACCACCGCTTCATGCCCACGCCCCAGACTGGCCCCCGACAAACTCTGGTTTGCGAAGGCGGAGTTCCAAAAGATATCAGCAATGGGAATTGTCCGGCGATCATGGGCCTCCCCTTTGCACATGGTGCCCAAGGTCTCCAGTGGCCGGAGGCCTTGTGGTGACTACCGCCGCCTGAATGACGCTACGATTGCAGACCGGTACCCCGTCCCATACATTCAGGGCTTCTCTGCCCACCTAGCTGGAGCTAAATTCTCCTCCAAAATCGACCTGGTCAGCGGTTACAATCAGATCCCGTGCGACTGGAGGATTTGCCCAAAACGGCTATCATCACGCCCTTCGGGCTTTTAGAATTTTTGCGTATGCCCTTCGGCCTTAAGAACGCCGCACAGGCATTCCAATACCTGATGGACACCGTGGGACCGGGGCTGTATTTTGTCTTCATTTATCTGGGTGACATCTTGGTGGCGAGTTATTCACGCCAGGAACTTTACGCCCACCTCCGGTTGTTGTGTCAGCGCATGAACGAGTTTGGGTTGGTATTAAACCCAGACACGTGCCAGTTCGGCCACCGGGCCATCGACTTTTTAGGCCATCATGTGACGCAGCATGGTGTGGTACCTCTACCAGACAGGGTGGAGGCCATTTGCCGGTTTCCACAGCCATCCACAGTGCGGGGCTTGCAGGAATTTGTTGGAATGATACAGTTCTACCACCGATTTGTGCCAGCGGCGGCGAGAATACTGCAGCCGCTATTTCAACTGTTGTCAGGCAAGCGGCAGGACGTGCAGTGGACCAACGTTGACGTGGCGGCCTTCGAGAGGGCGAAAGAGGCATTGGCTCGGGTGACGATACTGGTACATCCGTGGGTCGACGCCCCTACAGCACTAATTGTGGATGCCTCGTTCTCTGGGGTTGGTCGTGTATTGGAGCAGTTTGTAGACAGTTTCTCCAGCATTTTTGACTGCCCACTATCTGTAAGGTGCAATTGGGAATTTTATGGAATATTGTCCACTTGCCTGAGCTCAGCAAAACCTACTGCCATCTAAACTAAAGTATCTTGCTTGATTGGTATTCAGTCCATCACCAAAAGCATCTAAGCCCTGTCCCACGGTACAAGTTCATTCCAAGAGCTCTCCCGAGTTAAAAAAAATTCAAACTCGTGGTAAGCACGGAGAATGAATGTAGCGGGTACATCGGAGCTCGGGGACGTCTCTTAGCGCTAACAGCAGGTACTCGGGAAGACTCGCTAACGGCAGGTAAGCACGGGAAGACTCGCTAACGGCAGGTAAGCACGGGAAGACTCGTGAAGATTTTTCAACATGTTGAAAAATGTCCACAAGGGCCCCCGAGTACCGACGAGTGGCCATTACCGTAAATCTCTGAGTTCGAATCAGGGCAAACTCGGGAGAACTCTTGGAATGAACTCGTACCATGGGAAGGGTTTCTTTCCCTCTAAATGTGGCCAATTGTTGCTACAATCTATGCAAAAACAACTGCAGTTGCTTGTGTAGGCCCCTAGTCTCCAACATTTAGAAATACTTAGAACAGGTTGGAGCACTACCATCTGTAAATTGCATTCCAAAAAAAATATTACTGTTTGCTTCATTATTGTTGGAGCACTCACTGTACAGCATCACATCAAAGTACCTTCACCACATCGACAGTAGTTCAATAATGCAGCTTCCTGTCATCTTTTCCAGGGTAATTATGTAATATGCTAAATATCACGTATAAAATTACGTAATATGAAATATCTAATGTAATCCGTACCGCTTTTGCCACCACTGACCAGATCCCCCTAAAGTGTTAAACAGTTATTTTGTCAATCTAAAGTCAACTTGACTCAAACGCTTGTAGCTGTTGAAATCGATTATTTCTTCAGCTGAGACTCGTCTCTGAACCTCCAACACAGGTCCAGAGAATTAATAACTTTGATACAAACTCATGGCATTTATATAGGTATTAGACATTTCAGATACAGAGGGTATGACAAACTAGTAACCAATCATCGGAGTCCTTTACAACAGCAGTCACATGATCCCCCCCCCCCCCCCGTTCTCTGGCCTCATTTTACAACCTTTGTTTGCCTGTGGTTTAACTTTGTTTAGAATTATTTTATTTCAACACAGCAAAACCCCAGTAGGCTCAATTATCAAAGACCACTCCTCAAAATATAAGATACACACATATAATACAGTGATCACGCAAGTCATACAAACAAACACATTTTCCACACCAAGAAGAAAGATATTTCTATAAATCTAAAAAAAGTCTAATGTTTACAGTCCTACTAAGACACAATACATTTCATAAATGGTTTCACTACAATTTTACACAGTTTAAAATACCATTACCTATGTATTAATAACATTAATTATATGAGTTCGCCGAATTACACAGCTTCTAAGTTAAATTCAAAACCCACACACACCTCCCAACTCCAAGCATACATGGGTCGTAAATCTGTCAATTTAATTGATAAGTGTTTTGTGCCAGGATACAGCTTCATTCTACATTACAGCCTCCCTTTCCTGCTATCTCTGGGAGATGGAGTTTAATCTCTCTGCAAGGCCTTTTACAAATATTACAGAACACAGGGTAAATTTACAACTTCAGACCATTACCTCAAAAGTACAACTTCTCGATCCCTTATCTCAACCTCATTATAATTTAACATAGCCAAAGCTAACCACAGAATCGTTAATCCCTCAGCCTTGAATTCTGTCTCAAACTCAGCATAAACAGCCATAACTCTTCATCTTTATGTTACATTCAGAGCTCAAAAATGTGCCATGGAGAAAGAGCAGATGACCTCTGGCCTAAGAAGCCCTATTCACCTATCCATTCTTCAACACAAAATCATATCAAATACAATTTAATCCAGCCTTATAATTGCCTCAAAGCAATAAACTAAGCTATGCAGGATCAGATTGGCGTTTCTATGTTTTGATTCATCTGTTCCCTGTGTGTGTTTCTTTGTACTTTATTTCTTTAGGATACATGTGTTTCTGAAAACCTTAAGCTTTTCTTCCAACTTAACATAGGTTCCTCACACGAAAGTTACTATCCGAGCAATTCTATTATATAATATTTCCTCAAAAGCAGGAAAACCTATTGGTCCAAAATTTACTGAGTACTCCCTTTCCAAGTCAACAGCAATGCCTTTTTACCAAGCAAGAGTTGTTCTATTAGAAGTCTTGATGGATTTTCTAGGGAAATAACTTGTTAACCTGAATTATTAAAAACATAATCATTTCCTGTGAAATTAGTGATGAATATTAAGTTGTTAGATTTTAATTATAATTGAACCTCCTTTTGTAATGAGTCATTTGTATATTGCAGAAGCATAATTATATAGCTGCATAACATTTACAGCCCAGAAACCAGCTATTTGGCCCAACTGGTTTAATACCAGTGTTCATGCTTGATACCGCATTGATGCTGTATGAATCTGCGTCCTATCATACAACCTTAGCCACATATCCCTATTCTTTTCTGTATATCCAGCTTCCTCGCAAATAGTTTGAAGCCACCCCTTATGTTTCACTTTCTGATCACTCTTGAATAATGGGTGCTTTATGAGTTCTCTGTTGAATTTTTCAGTAGCCATCTTGTATTTAAGGTTCTGTTAAATCTCAAGTGGAAATATTGTATCTGTGTATGCCTTACTTAACTCTTAATCAAATTTTGCTCACATGCTTCAACCAAACTCTAAAGGAAGTTTAATCTAACTTCTATGACATAGTCATTGGTAATGTTATGAAATAAGTTGTGATGTTTTGCCTCTAGATACATACATTTCAGCTCGGTTCATTTTAAACCAAGATTGACCAAGATCAATTTTCCCTTCCAGCATCCTCACTTGCCAGAAAATCTGTGTGTGTGTGTGTGTGTGTGTCTGTGTGTGTGTGTGTGTGTGTGTGTGTGTGTGTGTGTGTGTGTGTGTGTGTGTGTGTGTGTGTGTGTGTGTGTGTGTGTGTGTGTGTGTGTGTGTGTGTGTGTCTCCCTCTCCCCCTCCCCCTCTCCCACCGCCTCGACGGGCGTGCGCAGCGTCTCAATGGCCTACGTCACGTGCAAACTTCCCGCGGACTTCACTTGAACTTCACGTCACTCACTCGACTTCCGCGTGGCCCCCGCTTCCGGTTTGGTCACGCTTGCCGCTTGCAGGCGCATTCTTGTGGGACCGGCCCTGTACGGGGATCACTCGACCTCCGCGCGGCTTCTGGTTTGGTCGCGCTCGCCGCATGCAGGCGTATGCTGGTGGGACCGGCCCTTTACGGGGATCACTTGACCTCCGCGCGGCTTCCGGTTTGGTCGCGCTTGCCGCATGCAGGTCGCATGCTCGTGGCTCAGGCCCTTAAGTCTAGTTTCATTTGATTCTAAACAGGCTTGTAATTTATGTTCTTAGTTTGTATTTTTTTTAAAAGCAACAATTGCAAATTACGTAAGATGCAAAATTTGCCATGCTGCATTCCTGATGCTATGCTGAGTGATTCTCACAACATTCCAGCAAAAATGGATACGAAGATTGTTTTTGGAATGTTGAATCAGCAAAGATGAGTGGCATTGGTCGTGGGATGATCTGGGAAATATCTCTTGCATACTTTTCTTTTTCTAAATAGAATGGGCAGGGATGGTTGCACAATATATTTTACATCCTTAAATGGTCATTATATATGATTGATTGTATGTGACGTGAAGAACATTGATGCACAGAACGCTTCATCAAAATCATCAATTCCTTCATCCCCTCGCCATCCTCTTCCCTCTGATTCCTCAGCAATGTCCTGCTGCTCCTCATTCTTTTCTGGTTAACAGCATTCTAGGAAGGAGGAAATGGGCCACTTCCCCATTTAATCTGCAAAGACAAACGGAAGGACACAAAGTGTTGGAGTAGCTCAACAGCTTATGCATCATCTCTAGAGATCATGGATGGGCGAAGCTTCAGGCGGGACCATTCTTCAGACTAAATAAGGGTCTCGACCCAAAATGTCACCTATCCATGTTCTCCGGAAATGCTTCCTGACCTGCTGAGTTACTCCAGCACTTAGTGTCCTTTCATGTATTAAGCAACATCTGTAGTTCTTTGTTTCTAATGGAAGGAATTGTTTTTGTGGCCATTCCATCAGCTATTGTGATGCAACAGCACAGATGGAAGTGAGGGTTTCCATTGTTGGTCAATTTACCGGGTATGTAATAGCCATGAAACAATGCCAGGGAGGATACCTGGAAGATTGCAGAATGCACTTGCTTCAAATGTGGTTTGGGACTCATTGGTCCCTTGGCCTATTAGTTGTATCATATTCTGCTCCATTCACCCTATATTTTTAGGCTAAATGAAGGAGGTTGAAATAGTAATGCCTGCTCCTGAGAAGAAAGTGTACTGGAGAATGAAGAAATCTCCAGGATTTTAATTGAAATCTTCCTTCCATTCAGAGATGTGAGTAGTGGATTGGGCAGAACGTCAGTGGAAGGGTGAGGTAGGTTTGATATAGGAGGGGTGTTGATTTTATATGTGCTTAGCTCTGCCTACCCTTTGCCACTTCCTCCCCCCCTCTTCAACCTTGAATTTATAGCTGCTTTATTTAAAACACTAGAGTTTCAATATCTCTTTCCGAAGATCTTGAAGATTTCTTCCTTGCAGCTGTACTATCTCTCTTCTTTGGGGATAGACATGTTGTTACTGTCTCCTAGCTGTGGAAAGTGTGCCTTTAAGAGCTGATGCTTTTCTGTTAACAGAGTGCTTCCAACATTGCTAAATTGGGCCAGATGCAGTTAAGAACTGAGCATTACTTTGCTGACAAAATGTCATGCTGCAGCTTTGCATGTAGTTTGCCTAATTTCATAACATTTGCTGAATACCGATGCAGCAATTGTCTAGGATACCAAAAAAGGATGAAATCTAGTTGCTAGGCAGCAGTCTTGTGCTTGACAACTAGTGAATATGTCAGTTTGTTTAAAATGCCCTAACTAAACATCCTTCTAGATGAGAGTAGCTGTGATAAAAACAAATTGTTTTTTACTGTGGTTATTCACGTCAGTCAAAGGTTAATTCCATGTAGGCATGAAAACCGGCTTCGCAAGCACCATATGAAAAGCTTGCTGAATTGATTGTTGCAAAAACTAGGTGTGGTGGTTGTCAGGTGTATTTAATCTGCATACCAGCTATGTGATTTCTGCACAGTTGGGAGGGCTTGGTTGATCGCTCAAAGGAAAGAATCTCCAGAACAACTCTGAAGTCAGTGATCGAAACTAGGATCTGCAAATGTTGGTTTACAAAAAATGACATAGTGCTGGAGTAACTCAGCGGGTCAGACAGCGTCTCTGGAGTGACATCGGTGACATTTCGGGTTGGGACCCTTCTTCGGACTCCAGGAGAGAACATGGTCATACATCAAAAAAGCAGTAGGAATCACAGAGGGGGACCATTGAGAGAGTGTCTCCCAGAACTCCGGTCGGAGAGAGGAGGAGAACCTCAAATGAGGAGATTTCGCAATAGAGCAGTAAAATGTAGAAAACATTGTTAGAGTGAGGCTAAACACAAATTGGAGGAACAGCATCGCATATTTCGCTTGGTCAGCTTACAGCCCAGTGGTATGAATATTGATTTCTCTCACTTCAGGCAGCCCCAGCATCCCCTCTCACTCTCTCTCTCTCTCTCTCTCTATCCCTCCCCCACCCAAAACCTCACTCAACCCAAAACATCACCTATTCGTGTTCTGCAGAGATGCTGCCTGACTTGCTGAGTTCGTTAGTCTAGCACTTTGTGTCATTTTCTGAAGTCAATGGAACCAGCTTGTGCAGGTCTTGAATAGAGTGCTGCAAGAATTTCTGTGGCCTAGCACATGGTCAGAATAATTGCATTTTCAAATGCCTATCTCAACGATATCTGTCAAATCTTATCACGAAACTCAAACGAATAGCAGCTGTTGAAATGACAGGTGTAATTTGTTGTCTTTAACCTCAAGGAGGAGCTAGTAAAGAAATAATAAAATATAAATAGATTTATTTGAACAAGAGCTGCTGTGTGTTCCTCTTCTCATGCTTCTGTTAATGCTGTACTTCAAGAGAAATGCTTATTAATGCACTGAGACTTAGAGCAACAGATTTACACAGAAAATTTAAACTCAGAGTGAAGTTCTTCAGCTTCTACCACACCACGTAATGCAGGCTTTAACTATTTTTGGAATACCAAACAATTATTGAATTGCAGCAGCGGGCATCATCAGAGACAACTTGTGTAAGAAGGAACTGCAGATACTGGTTTAAACCGAAGATAGACACAAAAAGCTGGAGTAACTCAGCAGGACAGGCAGCATCTCCGGAGAGAAGAAATGGGTGACGTTTCGGGTTGAGACCCTTCTTCAGACTGGTTAGGGATAAGGGAAAAGAGAGATATAGACGGTGTGATGTGGAGAGATAAAGAACAATGAATGAAAGATATGCAAAAAAGTAACTATGATAAAGGAAACAGGCCATTGTAAGCTGTTTTAGGGTGAAAATGAGTAGCCAATTCGATTTGGGTGGGGGAGGGATAGAGAGAGAGAGAGAGAGTAAGAGGGGATGCTGGGGCTGCCTGAAGTGAGAGAAATCAATATTCATACCACTGGGCTGTAAACTGACCAAGCGAAATATGAGATGCTGTTCCTCCAATTTGTGTTTAGCCTCACTCTAACAATAGAGGAGATTGAGGGACGAAAGGTCTGTGTAGGAATTGGAAGGAGAGGTAAAGTGTCCAGCAACCGAGAGATCAGGTTGGTTCATGCGGGCTGAGGGAAGGTGTTCCCTCAGAAATGATCGCCCAATCTGCGTTTGGTCTCATCGATGTATAAGAGTCCACATCTTGAACAACGGAGATGAGGTTGTAGGAGGCATAAGTGAACCTCTACCTAACCTGAAAGGACTGTCAGGGTCCCTGGACAGAGTCGAGAGAGGAGGTATAGCAACAGGTGTTGCATCTTCTGTGGTTGCAGGGGAAGGTACCTGGGGTGGTTTGGGTGGGAAGGGATGAGTTAACCAGGGAGTTGCGGAGGGAACGGTCTCTGTGGAAGGCGGAAAGGGATGGAGATGGGAAAATGTGGCTAGTGGTCGGATCCCGTTGGAGGTGGCAGAAATTTCGGTGGATTATGTGTTGTATGTGACACATCTGATGGGTTGGAAGGTAAGGACTAGGTGGACTCTGTCTCTGTTGCGACTAGGGAGAGGGGCAGCAAGGGCGGAGCTGCAGGGTACTGGAGACACGAGTGAGTGCCTCATCTATGATGGGAGAGGGGAACCCCCGTTCCCTAAAGAATGAGGGCATCTCGGATGTTCTAGTATGGAACACCTCATCTTGGGTGCATTTGCAGCGTAGACGGAGGAATTGGGAGTAGGGGATAGAGTCTTTGCAGGAAGCAGGGTGGGAAGAAGTACAGTCGAGATAGTTGTGGGATTCACTAGGTTTGTAATAGACATCAGTCAATAGTTTATTTCTTGTGATGGAGACTGAGATCAAGAAATGGGAGGGAGGTGTCGGAGATGGTTCAAGTAAATTTGAGTGCAGGGTGAAAATTGGTGGTGAAATTGATGAAGTCCATGAGTTGTGTATGGATGCAGGAGGTAGCACCGATGCAGTCATCAATGTAATGGGGATAGAGTTTAGGGATGGGCCAGTGTATGCCTGGAACAGGGATGCTCGCCTGCCTCGTGACTGGCTGTAGCGCCCAGGTCGCCTGAATACCCCGGGACTGGCTGTAACGCCCAGGTTGGCTCGCCTGCCCCGGGACTTGCTGTAGCGCCCAGGTTGGCTCGCCTGCCCCGGGACTGGCTGTAACGCCCAGGTTGGCTCGCCTGCCCCGGGACTGGCTGTAACGCCCAGGTTGGCTCCAGGTTGGCTGTAGCGCCCAGGTTGGCTCGCCTGCCCCGGGACTGGCTGTAACGCCCAGGTTGGCTCGCCTGCCCCGGGACTGGCTGTAACGCCCAGGTTGGCTCGCCTGCCCCGGGACTGGCTGTAACACCCAGGTTGGCTCGCCTGCCCCGGGACTGGCTGTAGCACCCAGGTCGCCTGCGTGCCCCGGGGATGGCTGCAGTTCCCAGGTCGCCTGTGCGCCCAGGTTGCCTGCATGCTCCAGGACTGGCTGTAGCGAAGACTAATTGAAAAAAAAAAAACGCCTGCAGGCTGGATGGTTTTGGGCTATGGGCCGAATCCGGCCCGTGTGCCGTAGATTGCCGACCCCTGTCCTTGGTGCCAGATCTCACTGTGTCTCCCCCACCGCCCCCCATGTTTTCAAAGCGATTTCTGCCCAAAGATAAATGCATCCTGTGAAGATCATTGGAGTACTGAGGGTGTATACTTTCTTGAATTGTCAAGCATGTGTTTCATCTTAGAAAAGACAGTAGACCAGTAATGTAGATTTTCTCTGAAGTGAAAATGTCACGGTTGACAGCTTTGACGACCAGATCCCTCCTGTCCTCACTTTAAATGTCAAGCCATTACTGAATCAGCCACTCTAACTGACATTGCTTCATAGAGGGAAAATAAATCATACTGAATAAATTGCTTATAAATCTTCAGTACTTTCCGGGGAAGATAATTATTCTTGGAGTAAGGTTTCCATCAAAAATATCAGAAAATTCAAACAACCATTCAATACGTAACTCGTGCTGAATGTTGTGGATTTGAGTTAATTGTCTGTGTAATTTGTTATTTGGAATTTATTTTTTGTGCTGTCATCTGTCACAATACCATTTTTGCAAAATGTCCATTGGGAGAACAGCTCAAATATATCAAGCAAGATCAGTTTCAAAGAGTCATACTAGATTTAATGGGCTGAATGGCACCTTTTACGTTGCATGATGCCATGTGGGATATATTCATCTGTGGTCTAGCATTTGGAGCATACGGGCTGCAGGTTGGTCTCTTTGTTTTGTCCCTGATGTCTGTATTCATCAACTTCAGTGGAATCAATGTGAAATGTGGAAAGGCAAGTATAACTAGTTGCTGATGCCCCTGCTGAAATTAAATGAAGAAGGATCTCGACCAGAAACATCATCTATTCCTTCGCTCCATAGATGCTGCCTCACCCGTTGAGATTCTCCAGCAATTTTGTCTACCTTCCCTCACCTCCCTGTGATTCTAAAAAAATCATAAAGGGAACAATGCTTCATAGCTCCTGAACAAGTAAAAATATATCAATGTTTAAGAAGCAAAAATTCTCATTTAAAAATTCAATAAGTGGCAGAGAAGAAACTAATTTAGTTACTCAAAATACTTTTTTAAGGTTTCGCCAACCTACATTGGCTTCTTACCAAACTATGTATCCATGTCTTTAAAAAAAAGTAAGATTTCAAAGGCTTAAAATTAGTCCAACAAAATCATTGCGCCTTGAAGCTGAGTTGCCATTGACTAACTCTGACATAATTTGCCTGCTGGACTTCAAGAAAGATGAGATGAGAAATAATGCCCATTCCAAAATGCCTCGGCTGTACCTTACTCTTTTTAAGATAGGTGTGAAATGCATCGACATTCTCCGTTAGTGCAATTGACAGCCAGATTTTTATGCAATCTGTTTTCTATTATGTATTTGGTGGAAAGTATTATACAGTAAATTCTAGTTGTTGACACTATTGATTCAAGGATTTTTTCCTAAAGCAGACACTCACAGCCAAATCTACTAAAACAACAGACACAAAATGCGGGAGAAGCTCAGCGCGTAAGGCAGCATCTCTGGAGTGAAGGAATGGGCGACGTTTCGGGTTGAGACCCTTCTTCAGACTGATGTCAGGGGAGGGGGCGGGACAAAGATAGAATGTAGGTGGAGACAGTAAGACTAGTGGGAGAACAGGGAATGGAGAGGGGATGGAGAGAAAAAGCAAGGGCTATCTGAAGTTAGAGAAGTCAATGTTCATACCGCTGGGGTGTAAACTACCCAAGCAAATTATGAGATGCTGTTCCTCCAATTTGCGCTGGGCTGGAGGAGGCCCAGGACAGAAAGGTTAGATTGGGAATGGGAGGGGGTGTTCAAGTGCTGAGCCACTGGGAGATCAGATAGGTTAAGACGGACTGAGCGGAGGTGTTCAGTGAAACGATCGCCGAGCCTGCGCTTGGTCTCGTTGCACGACTTAATCCTTATGCAAGCAGAGAGGCTTAATTTTTTGCATCCAATTTCTATTACTAAAATCTATCTTGGACTGATAATAAAGCAGTTCTTTTTGTATGTTATTTTAATGTCATGTCTTTAATTGGTCAGATTGGCTCATGTAAATAAAGTTCACAGCAGCCTTTGCTTATGTAATATTAATATCCTCATATTTTCTGTTGAGCTTTCGAAAATTAACATTGCTTCTATATTTTAATTTTACTTTGATGTTTTGCCTTAGCATTCAATTGCTACCAGGTCCTTGTGTACCTATTAATTACATGCTGTAATATTCTCATAATGAGTGGGCAGACTAAAGCTTTTCTTTTCAGTTCCAGTCACAAACTCTTTTCCCTAGCCACCATCTCCATCTGCCTTGTGGCAACCTTCTGAGATTGCACTACGGTGTTTGAAATTCCAGTGTTACATTAACTCGAAAAATGTTTCAAACTCCAATATCCTGGCACATATGTGATTTTGGTGCCAGTCTGGCAGATCTTCCGGATATTACATTTTTAAAAAATCAGTAAGTGAGTAAATACCCAATGCCCCTAGTAAATTTAAAGGGAGTCCCAGTGAGTCAAAAGAGAGCCTAAAAACAGGGTTACACTGTGGCTTAGCTGGTAGAGCTATTGTCTCACAGCTCCAGAGACCCAGATTTGATTCTGATCTCGGTTGTTGTCCCTGTGGAATTTGTACGTACACCCTGTGACCACATGAATTTCCTCTGGGGGCTCTGGTTTCCTGAAAGACGTACAGGTTTTGTGAGTCGATTGGCCTTTGTAAAATTACCCCTAATGTGTAGGCAGTGAACGAGAAAATAGGATAACATTAGAACTAGTATGAGATGGTAAAGGTACTTTATTTGTCACATGTACTGAGGTAGAGTGAAATTCATTTTTGTATACAGTTCAGCACAAATTTCACTATACATAAGCACTTAGATACATCTTGGATAAGTGTCTTAGATACAGGCCAAGTGTATAGCCTGAGTACACATACAGAGTCAACAGTTTTGGCACCATTTTCAAGTCCCAGTTTATGTGCAGGGTTCTTGATTTGACCATGAAGGCCCGTTGTCCCGGCGGCATAACTGGGTTGGCATTGGCCAAGCGTAGCCATGGTTCCCCCACTGTTGTTCCACCGCTGCAGGCCTTGGCCAGTCCATGCGCTCGGCCTCTTGGAGTGGCGCCTGGTATAGTCGAGCCCCATGCTGTTGCAGGGCTACCACTGTCAATGCAGCGTACTCCTTCTCGCAGCTGGTCTGCCTATCACACTGGAATAGGTGGGCTGAATGGCCTGTTTCTCTGCTGCATCTTTTAATCAATCAAATAGGGATCCTGGAAAATCAGCAGTGTTGCAGGAACTGTGCTCCCAGTGAGTTGTAAGAGAGCACAGCAGACATCACCATGTGAGCCAGATGCTGAACCATTGAGATATCCCAGTGGTCACAGAGTGGATTATTTTAGTTTCACCGTGTACTTGCGCCATCACAAAGACTGATTACTTCCACCTCCATGTTGCTGTACTCCGTTCCTGCCTCAGAGTATCTGAAGCTGAAATACTTGTTTGTGCCATTGTTAGTTCTAGACTCAATTCATTCAATAGAATCCTGGCTTACTTCTCTTGTGTTGCTCTCCATAAAGTTAAAGTTATCTGAAACTCTGCTGCCCATAGCCTATTCAATACCAAGCCCACTTGCTCATCACACTATGCTCGCTCACCTGTATTGGCTGAGCCACGCCTCTTTTAACTGTAAAATCATTCTTTCTCAGAGCACAACAATAGAAATTGGAAGCAGAAGGTCATAGGCAACTCAGCTGATAGAAATGATTACTGTTCAACCAGTCAAAATCCCATTGCATTTGCAGTGAACATCACACATCATTCTACAAAGTGTTCAAAAGAATTTGTGATGAGAAAGTAACAATGTAGCAGTGAATGTTTGCTGATATGATGGTTGAAATTTCGGCACAAATTGAGTTTACATGTGCTTAGGTAAGCATCGATGTTCAGAGGCTGTCTTCAGTACTTTCTTGCTTCCAACGGGTTGCGCTGACTTGAAGCCTTCTCCAAAATGATCTTTGACAATCAATGAACTGAGAAGAGCTTAACGTGTTCATTAACACTGTAAAAATAAACTCCCTAAAATGTCATGCTTTAGTTGCACAAGGGAGAGGTGAGCACTTCAATGGCGACTAAGTCTTTCATGTAACATTTGTTATTCCGTCAGATAAATATTTCAAAATACGTTTTGAAAATTTAGGATCTTTCAACTTCTATGTTAACCTCATGTATGCTCCATTATTTTCCATTGGTAAAATCTAGACATTGAGCTGTGATGACAAATTGTATCCTTTTGTGGAATTTGTACAAATTTGGACCTTTTGTAGAAGGAAGACAGATGGCGAAATATGATTGCAGAGTGTAAGCTTAAAAAGACAGTGCCCACAGTCTTTTTTTCCTAGAATATAAAGACTAGCTCTAATTTAATGTGGTGCTTGAATTAATGACAAATGTAGAAAATATGCAATCTAATGTTTAGCTTTATTAAATATGTAATTATTGAGAAGTAGCTTGTAGGAGTAAATTGCTGAAGATATCTTGGATGTTGTTTACTTCTGTTGCTCTGATGATATTTAGGAATTATAACTGCCCCGTTGGGAAACACTAAGAGCTAACTCAATTTTTTAATAACTTATGAGATCCATTCATCCTTTGTTAACTGTTCATAGGCTACTTGTCTTAATGACAATGTTGTTTTATGCTGGGAGTGGATAGCATTTTAAAAATGCAAAATGTTAAGATGTATCTTTTTAGTTATTTTGAGAGGAGAAAATAAGCTTGCATTTTGAATAAAGCTGAATTGCGGGAAGAGCTGTAGTTTGTTGAGGAGTCATATTCTATCAATATGATAATGCAGTCCATTATCAGGCTGCCGTTCTCTGAGGAACTGGTTAAGATTGTCATTCATCAAAACAAGATACTAGAGTGACAACAAAATGTTAAATGCATGCTGATGTGATATTTTTATAAACAAAAAGCGAAATCATTGAATTATGCCAGTTGAGATGAGGAACAGAATGTGAGATGTGTAACCAGAATAAGCTTTTCATATTAAAAAAATAAAATCTATATTCAAAGATTTCCAAAGCTTACCAAACGTGCTACAATTTTCTTTATAACAAATATTGTACTCGTGATTTAAAAAAAAACACAAGCACTGGAGTAACTCAAACATCTCTGGAGAACATGAATAGGTAACATTTCAGGTTGAGACTCTTCTTCAGACTGATTGGAGTAGTGGGGAAAAAGCTGGAAAATAACTGGGGATGAGACAAATCTGAGCAAATGTCAGGTGAATACAGATGAGGGATGTTTGCGTAGATGGGTAGACAAAGGATCGAGATGAAAAGGAAACAAAAGAGTGTCAGATGAGTGACTGTAAGGGCAGAGGGAGGGATATAGATGAAAAGGGAAAAAGAGGGATGGGCTAGTGGGGTAAATGGGTGCGCATCATGGTGAATGATATTTCAGCAATATGAGTGTGTTCATTTAGAGAACAAAAGATAACTGAATTGTTCATCATGGTTCTTCATCTCCACAAATCAATAGTCCTAAACTTATTTCTCCACCTGTTTCCATATGCATTTCCCTATCTTTTATTTTACACAACTTACAGTGCAGCACTGAACAGAGCCTTTGGCCCATGGTGTCTGTGTAGATTATGCTGACATTCTGATCTATGGGATGGCTCTTTTTCAATCAGTGACTTTTATGATCAGCTTTATAAATTTGCAGATAACCCTTAATCTTTCATGTTGAAAAAAAAAGTTCATCCATCCTATATATTAATTTGGTTTATTTCTCCGTCGTCAATATACTGAAGAAGTATTGTCAAACTAGAAATCCTGGGAAAGCAAGTCACATTGTTGCATTTGATTGTTTGACTGCTGTCCAACATCCTGTACAGTTTGATCCAGCCTTTGGCTTCAGCTCTGCCACAAACATGCATGCATATTGGCTAAATGTTTCATGAATTAAAAAACTAAAACAAAATGAAAAAATAAAATTTTAAATTATGAGGTGTAGGTGTCAATAACTATCATTGAATGGAACAAGCAGCTTAGCTATAATTGAATGGAACAAGCAGCTAAGAAGGTAATGTATACTGGCCTTTAAGTAACGATGTCACACAAATTTACATCTGGCTGTGGTGTGGTTGTACCCAAAATGTTGTGTATTGGTCTGGTCTTCTTATCTGGCAAAGGATGTACTTGAAATTGGGATTTGTACATCCAATGGGGGTTAATGAGAGAAGGCAGGAAAATAGAGCTGAATGAAAGATAGATCACACATGATTGAATGGCAGAGTAGACTCAATGGGTCAAATGGTCTAATTCTGCTCCTATGACCTGACAAATGGAAAAAATGAAGCATAGATGGACAAAAAAATGATTGCTCGGATGGCTGATTTGTCCATTGAGGAGAGAGTAAACAGACCTGGTCCTTATGCTCTTGTGTTTAGAATGAGAAATGATCTCATTGACACTTACAAAATTCTTGTAAGGCTATGCAGGGTTGATACATGGATAATGGTCCTCTTGACGAGGATATCTAGAAACAGAGGCACAGTCTCAAAGTAACAGGTTGGCATTCAAGAAAAATGAGAAAAGTCTTCCTCAAGGTAGTAAATCTTTAGAATCCTCTAGCCATGAGGGCTGTAAAGGTTCAAATACTGAGTCACTCGACAAACTGACAGATTTTTTGTTCAGAAGGACATTTAAGGCTATGGCGTTAGCGTTAGCGCTGACCTAAAAGATCAACCATAAAATGCTGGAGTAACTCAGCGGGACAGGCAGCATCTCTGGAGTGAAGGAATGGGTGACATTTCGGGTCGAGACCCTTCTTCAGACTGATCAGCCATGTCTTTATTGGTAACTGAGAAGCTGAAAGGTCTACATCTGCTTTCTCTTACCTTGTTAATTTTTTCTTTATTCTGTTCAGCCCCAACAATGTCCATTCAAGTGGAAGTGCGTGATTATGTTGCATCTGATGAACATTGGCACAATATATTAGAGCAGCTGCCCCAGTTAATCCGTTTTGAATCGGCTGGTTTATGCTTTGCATGGAACTACTAAAAGACGCAGCCACAGACTGTTCTACTGTTGCCCTTTAACCGTAGTTGGTGTGAAGTGAAGTTTGAAAGCATGCCAAGTGTCTGGCTGGGACTGGACAATGTTGGAAATTTCTTTGCATTCCTCATGTCAAATCATTTCTGATTTAATATTAAACAATTGTTTGGGCCTCAGTGAATGGTACATTGTTAGAGAGCTCTAATTGAAATGGAGCTAGGAATGTAATTGATCTGCTAAACCACTATTCCTATTGATTGATATCAGTCTTAAGTCAGTGCTTCCAATATAACAATGCTTTTGGTTCTCTTAATTTTTGCTTCAGCTGTTACGGTTTAACATCAGGAAAGAAATCACTGGTGAGTGATGATTTTCTGACATTGCATTTCACCAGAGAATTCTTATTATTTTTGGTTCTTCAACCTAACAGTAAGCATGTGCAATTGGGAAAGAGTAATATTGTTTCTCGCTCTAATGAGTGGAGGTATTAGCAGCTTGTTGTTTTCAGTTCAAAATTTATTGACAGCAGTAGATTGGATATAATGCCATTTTACTGCAGTGTGGTGGGTAATATGTTATTAGACCATGAAAATAAATCTGCATTACTTATCCCATTGACTATTTATGCTGCTGTTGTTAGACGCAGATATAACACTTATCATTGTAGAGCTGTCCTACTTTCTTTTATCCTGTGCAGGTTTGCTTATATGTATTATCAGTTGACGGGACTGGAATTTTTATGTAAAAGAGTGAGAATAAATACTGATTTAAGTGATCAACCAAAGTATTACTACTACTTGAAGGTAGACATAAAATGCTGGAGTAACTCAACGGGATAGGTAGCATCTCTGGAGAGAAGGAATAGGTGACGTTTTGGGGTAGAGACCCTTCTGCAGACTGATCCTTTATATTACTGCTCCTTGTGATAAATGTTACAATGTTATGTGCACTGTACAGAATGAATTAGTCAGAGTGGTACTAAATCTTCTCCATCACTTGCTTGCATAACATTTGGGTTAAAATGCTGGTACTACTGTACAAGACCCATTCTTATTGATTTTACTAATTTCAAAATAATTAAAAACATTTAAAGTACCAGGTTTTCATGTTAGATTTTTTTTTTCAGTGCTTGCATTTAAAACAAAATCCAATTTGTGCTCCATTTATCAAAAGATTCCAAAGGATTGATTTTGATATCAAATATTATTGGTCTTCCTATCAATTTTGCTCCTTCTCAGGCACCTTGGTGCAGTTAAGTGCGTTTAAAAAACACTGATTATGTGATTGTGATCTAAATAGTAATGACAAAACATAAATTAGAAAATTGTAATGGAGAAAAAGTAGTGGGCTGTCCTGAAATCTAGCTGACATCAATCTGAATAAATAACACAAAATGTAATTGACTAAACTGGAGAAACAATGTTTCTCTCTTTACGGACTTTCTAAATGTGGGAAAGGACCGTTTTGAAGAGGCAAAGAAGGCAGTAGATATTGGAATCCTGAGCAAAAATCAAACTGCCGGATTCAATGGGCCAGGCACATCTGTGGAAAGAAATGGGCAGACAGTGTTTTGGTTTAACCTTTATCAGACCTGAAATGTCGAATGACCTTTTCCTTCCACAGATGCTGCCTGACCTGCTGAGTTCCTCCAGCTGTCTTTTTTATGGACAGTATTGAGTTTTTTTTTGATATGCATAGTATATATGCATGACGGAATTGATATTATTATTCCATCTTTGGTAGGGAGTGCATAGCTTACAATATTGAATAAAGCAAGTATACAGAGTAGTCACAACAAAAAAATCATTATATAATTTGTTAACTGGTTTATAATTTTTTGAAATAATGAATGTGACCTGTTTTTGTATGATTCTTCATATTCCAGTTGCAAGTTGGTTTTAGAATGACATTCCAAACAATTTGGACAAATACTGTTCTGTTCATTTACTTTTCAGTATTGTAAGAGTAGACGGTTTTTGAATAGTGATGTCTTGCTATTTTTGCCATTCCTAACCTTTCATAGGCATTGTAATTTATCATGATTAGTTTTTACTGATTTCAGTTTAGACCTGTGTCAACCAAATTCAAAAGTTCTGAGAAATTGGACAGCTTTTATTCTGAGTGTCTGTTATCCAAGACTGCACAAATCCTGGAATAAATCCTGGAGGAAAAGTTCAAAGCTCTGAGATAAATTATGTCCCACCTGAGAAACAATTCTTACTGTGTTCAGAAAATGATCCTCAACAGAAGGTGTTGATTTTTAGAATGATCTGGATCAGTTACTTACTTAAACCCCTATCACACTGTGCGAGCTGACCCACGAGGTACCCCGAGTTTAAAACAAATTTAACTCGTGGTAATCACGTACAATTAACGTGGCGGGGACGTCGGAACTCGTGGACGCAACTTAGCGACTCGTGGCGCTAACGGCAGGTACCCGTAAAAATTGATAACTCTTGGAAAAAATTCAAACATGTTTATAGTTTTCCACGAGTAAAATGTACTCTTGAAGTTAAAAATTGAAACATTTAAACACGTCGTAAGAACGTAGTGGCCCGTGCATTTACCTTAGTGATTCGTGAGTCTACAACTATCATGATTTCATTTGGACTCTTCTCTGCCGTACAGGATTATTCCAAACATTTGTCACTCTTTGGGTAAAGCAATTATTTTTCTGGGTTTATGTTCTACATATACTTTCCATTTGTTTCCACTAACAGCCCCCAGGTTAATAAATTATCTGACAATATTTAAGATTGTTTAAGTAATCTGCCTGTTGTAACTAAACACTGAAATTAGGTCGACCCGCAATGGTAATGTGTGGCATGGTGTGAATTTGATTTTAGACTGCAAAGGATCACTTGTTGTTTTCCAAGTGATGTGCAATCTGTATTTATTGCGTCTTTGGAATATCCAAAGTCTCCGCTTTTCCATTTCAGAACATTTATTCGTCAGGCATTAAACATGGGTCTGAAGAAGGGCCTCGACCCGAAGCGTCACATGTTCCTTTTCTCCAGAGATGCTGTCTGATCTGCCAAGTTACTCCAGTTTCTTGATTCTATCTTCGGTTTAAACCAGTATCTGCAGTTCCTTCCGACACATAAAAAATAATGCGGCGGCGGGAGAAGAACCCACTATTTCGGAAATCCCAGGAAAGTGTACAGTAATCTTTGCTCTGCAGCCGAACTGGTTGAAGGAGGTGGCAGAAAACATATTACTCAGATAAACACAGGTGGTTGACAACATATTAAAATGTATTTCCGGTTAAACCCGTTTTTCTTACCGGGCAGCCACTGAAAAAATGAGGAAGCAGCTTAAAATGAACTGCCGTTCAAAAGTAAATCGAGATAAGATCATTATTGATTCAGCTTCACTCAATAAAACGCCGCCCGCACTTTTTATGCATTAGCTCTGTTTTGAAGTATTTTATGTGTTAGTACCTTAATCTAATGACCTTGGTGGTTACACTGACTGCATGCAACCTGTCAACATTGTTCTCCTAGCTCTTCAACAAAACCACATCACAACGCGTTGCCCTCAGAGGACCAGTCACCATGTACGAATACGTGCAGCCTTTTACAACAGCTTCCGGACAGAGAGTGAAAAAAAAATCTCTTCTTACGAAAAAAAAACCTCAATCACTTTGAAATGTGTTGGAAGGAACAGCAGATGCTGGTTTAAACCGAAGACGGACACATAAAACTGGAGCAGCTAACAATGAATGGCCTGTGCCCTTTAACATCGTTACTTTTGTGCATACCTTTCATTCTACATCTCTCGTTTTCCTTTCCCCAACTCAAAGCTGCAGGATGGAGATGTCTTCTTTAACACTGTTGCTTTATTAAAACAAACCTTCATTCAACCTTCATGAGCGGTTGGCTCAAGAGTAACTCGGGAGAGGAACTTAGTAACTCGGGAGACGAACTTGGAACATCGCAGAAATGACAAGTAAACGGCAAACTTCGTCAAACCTGTGGAAACTCGGTTAAACTCCGCACTGGACCACTTGGACAACAAAAACTCATATATCAGGCTGTTATTCATTGATTACAGCTCGGCATTTAACACAATCATCCCCTCCAAACTGGTTACCAAACTCGCAGAACTGGGTCTCTGCGCATCCCTCTGCAACTGGATCCTCGACTTCCTCATCCACAGACCACAGTCTGTTCGTATTGGTGGAAATGTGTCAGCCTCGATAACAATCAGCACGGGAGCACCTCAAGGCTGCGTGCTCAGCCCTCTGCTGTACTCGCTCTATACCCATGACTGCGTAGCGAACCACAGTGCGAACTCCATCATCAAGTTCGCTGACGACACCACTATTGTGGGGCGTATCACTGATGGGGATGAGTCAGAATATAGAAGAGAGATCGAGCAACTGTCCATATGGTGCCAGCGCAATAACCTGGCCCTCAACACCAGCAAAACCAAGGAACTGATTGTGGACTTTGGAAGGAGTAGGAGGGGGACCCACAGCCCCATTTATATCAACGGGTCGATGGTTGAAAGGGTCAAGAACTTCAAATTCCTGGGCATGCACATCTCTGAAGATCTTTCCTGGTCCGAGAACACTAACGCAATTATCAAAAAAGCTCATCAGCGCCTCTACTTCCTGAGAAGATTACGGAGAGTCGGATTGTCAAGGAAGACTCTCTCTAACTTCTACAGGTGCACAGTCGAGAGCATACTGACCGGTTGCATCGTGGCTTGGTTTGGAAATTTGAGCGCCCTGGAGAGGAAAAGACTACAAAAAGTAGTAAACACTGATAAGTCCATCATCGGCTCTGACCTTCCTTCCATCGAGGGGATTTATCGCAGTCGCTGCCTCAAAAAGGCTGGCAGTATCATCAAAGACCCACACCATCCTGGCCACACACTCATCTCCCTGCTACCTTCAGGTAGAAGGTACAGGAGCCTGAAGACTGCAACAACCAGGTTCAGGAATAGCTACTTCCCCACAGCCATCAGGCTATTAAACCTGGCTCGGACAAAACTCTGATTATTAATAACCACTTTCTGTTATTTGCACTTTACCAGTTTATTTATTCATGTGTGTATATATTTATATCATGGTATATGGACACATTTATCTGTTTTGTAGTAAATGCCTACTATTTTCTGTGTGCTTAAGCAAAGCAAGAATTTCATTGTCCTATACAGGGACACATGACAATAAACTCACTTGAACTTGAACTTGATCATACACTTGGAATCTCGTACACAACCACGAGTCTTTCGCTCGGGGTACCTCGTGGGTCAGCTCGCACAGTGTGACAAGGCTTTTACTTACTTTTTATTACAGTCTCAAGACAAGACATTACATAGAATAAATTGCATACAAAAGCACAATAAATTGCATACAAAAGCACTATACATGGTTTAAGATCAAGAATTTAAAAAATCCTACAATGTGTCCTACAACGAGACAACTATACCAATGTCTCCACAGCTGGCATTGGTAGCGTGTTTGATAAAGCCAAAATGATTTCATTTTCAGTCATTAATCTGGCAAATAAATTTATACATAAGATTTCTTAAGACAGTTTGTAACAGATTGACTCCTGCAGCCACAAATATTTCACTTGCGCAACACCATCTCGGTCTCGTAATATTCTCATGGCATCATTTTAAGCTATTTTAAGTCCCTCTAAGCTTGCTTTTCTGTAGTTTGACCACAGGTGTGCAGTATAGAATGGTGTACAATATGCATGGAACAGAGACATCTTCACTCCATCTTAAACGGTGCTGACAGTAAAAATGGCGACTACAAAGGAAGTCCTCTAGTCTATTCGAAAAATACATGGGCCTATTTTAAGCGTTGAGTGCCTTGAATGGAGTATTTCTGTATTTGACCTTGCAACAAGTACCGTGCGTAGCTAAAGTATTTTGGCAATGATATCCCTTGTCATAATAGGAAATGAAATCTGCTATAAACTATGCATTTCAGCTTATGTTTTCTTATGCCATGATCAATGTTAATGTAGGCAACAGAATTTTATTTTCCTATTTTTGTCTTTGAAACAGGTCATCTACTTGATAGTTACATAATTATAACTTAGGTATTTATATTTTTTGTGTAAAATCACCTTTCTGGTAATTTATTTAATTGCGGATTCTGTGGTATTTAAAGGGATCCCAGAAAATGCAAGAAATTGGAACCTGGTGAATTTAAAGGAAGCACATGACCCTAATGGGTTTGAAGGACCACTGGCAATTGGATCCTGGCGAGTTTAAGGAGTGCAGAAAACAGGACCCTGACTAGTTTAAAGGAAGTGCAGGAAACAGGGACCATGGTTAGTTTAAAGGGAATGGAGGAACCGGGTCCCTGGTTAGTTTAAAGGGAGTGCAGGCAACGGGGATGCTGGTGAGTTTGAAGGGAATGCAGGAAACGGGAACCCAGTGAACCTCTTGGGATTTCCAAACAGTTGGAAGTGGAATAGTAAAGTTTTACAGTATTTGGCTTTGTGCTTTTACAAGGTTTGTGCAATCATTTTACTAACATGGGCAATTTCTTGGCATTGGTAAACATTAATGTATTTTTAGTGCATCCAAATTTGAGGAAGGACATTCTTGCTATTGAGGGAGTGCAGTGTAGGTTCCCGGAATGGCAGGACTGTCATATGTTGATAAAATGGAGCGGCGCTTGGGCTTGTATACACTGGAATTTAGAAGGATGAGAGGGGATCTTATTGAAACATATAAGATTATTAAGGGATTGGACACATTAGAGGCAGGAAACATGTTTCCCATGTTGGGGGAGTCCAGAACCAGGGACCACAGTTCAAGAATAAGGGATAGGCCATTAAGAACAGAGATGAGGAAAAACATTTCACCCAGAGAGTTGTGAATCTGTGGAATTCTCTGTGTGGAGGCCAATTCTCTGGATACTTTCAAGAAAGAGTTAGATAGAGCTCTTAAAGATGGCAGAGTCAAGGGATATGGGGAGAAGGCAGGAACGGGGTAATGATTGTGGATGATCAACCATGATCACAGTGAATGGCGGTGCTGGCTCGAAGGGCCGAATGGCCTACTCCTGCACCTATTGTCTATTGATGAAGACTTTGACAACCTATTAGAAACAATTATAACTCGATTTAACAAGGTACATATAATATTTTGTGTTATGTTATTAAGCAACACATATTTGTAATTGTACACTGTTACCAATAGCAATTAGATTGTATTCAAGAGGACATGGCACCAGGTTTTGTTGCTCATTTCAAGTGTAAGTTCAGCTAAATTAGCTGTTTATATCCTAAATGATGTTGGAAAAAAGATTTGTCTTCCAACACTCCAAAGACGTACATGTTTGTAGGCTAGGTATAAATGTAAAATTGTCCCATGTGTGGGTGTAGGGTAGTTTTAAAGTGCGGGGATCACTGTTCGGCAGGGACTCAGTGGGCCAAAGGGCCTGTTTCCACGCTGTATGTCTAAACTAAAGTCTAGAACATCAGTTAGTAAGGACAACAGAACTTGGAAATGATAGATAAAATAATACACATCAGTGCACTGTCAGACTGCTTCATGATTATTATATCATCTTATAGTCATTGAAAAACATGGAAGGCACTTAAGCTCTGGATACAATGCAGAAAAGACCAGAGGGTCGGCCCTAATATAACATGTCTTGTATAGTTAAACTAAGATTTGAGAAGATTGAGATTGTCATCCTTTACGCGAGGTTCTCTGGCTCCTGTACCTTCTTACTAATGGTAGCAGCATGAAGAAAGCATGGCCAGGTGTGGGTCTTTGACGGTATTAGCTGCCTCTTTGAGGCAATGGTTCCTGCAGATCCTTTTGATGGTGGTGGAAACATTTTGACACAAAGATCTCTCTCAGCAAGTAGACATATTTTAAGGTTGAAAGGACAATGAGAACACAATTTCTGCTTTCTTTTCATTTTAAACTGGGGCCAAAATGCTTAAAATCTCTCAGATAGTCAAGCTGAACATTTGCGTAAATATGTACCGCATGAAATGTGAACCGAGTACCTAATGGAAGAGTTGTAAAACTACAGATAGTGTTGCTACGTTGCACATTGGGCCCTGACTCTGGATGTACCCAGCAGTTTTTGTGTTGGCGTAAGGAACAAATCAATTTACGCAGGCACAAAAGAAAATTTGTTCAAAACTTGCTTTCAGGGAGTTGTGTATGGAAATCCAGTGAAGTGTAACACTGCATCTGATCTTTGAGAATCTGTTTAGGTTCAGTCGGTTCTAACCATAATTCATCAATGCGAACAAAATATAAAAAGAAGCTAACAGTGATGACTTCCTAAATATTGAATTGTAGCTGCAGTAAAACTTACAGTAGGAAAGGGCGCCTTCAGATGACAGACAAGGACACGGCTAAATATTATACTGGACGCTTTTAGAAATCATGGAAAACAATCTTAAAATTAATATAGCTTTTTGCAACTACAAATATATGACATACAGATACTTGTGAGATGTCAGCAGAAGTTAAAGAAATAGCTTGTGTACATTGGAAATATGGTTATCCAACTTCCACACATTAGGGTCTACCTTGGGAGACTGATTGCATTTTTCCCCCAAGTTTTTCTGTCACCGGAATATCTGGGTAAAGAACTTGCTACTCTGTAAAAAATGACGACGAGTCATTGCTGGAATTGTATTTCATCACCAGTTATGCCGTAGTCATTGGGATTAAATTTGTGCAGTGTGCACTACCCCATGTAGTTGGCATAGCCTGATCAAGATGCATGCTTTGTACAGCTCCCACATAAAGGGCATTTGGGGGATCAGGTAGATGGTAGCATGCTGTAGATTTAAGAATTAATAATGTGTGCTCACAGCCAGGAGAGGGATTGTGATTATAGCAGGTATGGGACAAGTCAATTTCTATTTATGTGCCAATGACACCTCGCTGTACCTGCCACTTTCACAGTGGAGCCCTAAACATTGCCTCTGACCTGTCAATCTGCTTGTCTGACATTCAAAATTCGATGGTCAGAAATTCCATTCCCAAGCCACCAATTTTTATTTTCCCCAAGCATTAATCCAAACTTCCTCCAGACGGTATGCGGCCCTTTTATTCGTACCTGACTGATTTCTGCACTGCATATTGACAGCAATATTAAAACCACCTCTGTAACAGCCCAGAGTTGCTGATACACCCAAGCTGCTGTTTGACAGATCCTTCTGTTTCTGGGCCCATTTTAGAATTGTATGCTGGGTTTTTATTTATTTTCTACTTTTCTTTACCGTTTTTGGTTAAAAGATTTTGTACACATCCACCCTTACCATCGGCTGGTTTATTCCCTCCATAAGTCTGTCACCCTTTTCACTTCTAAGTTTTGAATCATCAGAAATGGTTGTAATTGTGCTCTGTTTATTCCACTAAAGAATAACCATTCACCATTATGTTTTTACTGTTCCTATGGCAATTCTATGCATGCGGCCACTTTATCTTTTATTCCACGGGCTTCCGTCTGCATGATAAACTTATTGTGACACTTAAACACACAGATGCCTTTGAAAATTCTTATACACAATAAATGCTTGCTGTCATCAGCTGACGAGTTCAACCCTCCCCCCTATCACCAGCATTTGAAAGTTAATACTTATAGCTCTTGAAGGATTAGGGCAAACAAGGCAGGTTAATCCTTGCCAAAAAAAGACATAAAGTGCTGGAGTAACACAGCGGATCAGGAGGTATTTCTGGAGAACTGGAGTGGATAGGCTACGTTTTGAATCGGGACCTTTCTTCAGACTGATTGTAGTAGCTGGGAGAAAGTTGAAAGAGAGGACAAAGCCTGGCAAGTGATAGGTGGATACACGCGAGGGGGGTTTTGACTGGTCAGGGGGGGTTGGACAAAAGCCAGAGATGAAAAGACACAAGGTAAGAAGATAAGGAGCGAAGAGGCGTGAAACGTGAAGCCAGAGGAAGGTGGAAGGGGACAATGAAAAAAATGGGTGTGCATCCAGGTGGGGCACAAGGAACAGAGAGGGGGGGGGGGCGGTGGCGGTGGCAGAGGTAAGGACAATAGGTGCAGGAGTAGGCCATTCAGCCCTTCGAGCCAGCACCACCATTCAATGTGATCATTGCTGATCATCCCCAATCAGTACCCTGTTCCTGCCTTCTCCCCATACTCCCTGACTCCACTATCTTTAAGTGCCTTTTCTAGCTCCCTCTTGAAAGTATCCAAAGACCCGGCCTCCACCTAAGGCAGAGAATTCTACATACTCACAACTCTCTGTGAGAAAAAGTGTTTCCTCGTCTCCGTTCTAAATGGCTTATCCCTTATTCTTAAACTGGTTCTGGACTCCCTCAACATCGGGAACATGTTTCCTGCCTCTATCGTGTCCAAACTTTTAATAATGTATATGTTTCAACAAGATTGCCTCTCATCCTTCTAAACTCCAGAGTATACAAGCCCAGCTGGTCCATTTTCTCAGCATATGACAGTTCCGCCATCCCAGGAATTAACCTTGTAAACCTACGCTGCACTCCCTCAAGTAGGCTCCCTCTGGAGGGCTGTTGCTTCTGTGATAGTTAATTCAAATTGGAGAATTTGATCCGTTCTGCTTAGGTAGCTTAAGAGCCTGTCCCACTTATGCGATTTTTTCGTGGACTTCCCGGCACCCGTCATAGTCGCAGCAGGTCAGCAAAAAATTTCAAAATGTCGAAAATCCAGCGGCAACCCGAAAAAGGTACGACACTTTGGGCGACTACTCGTGACCAAACAGGCATCACCCCACGTCTTTTCTTCTCTGTCCTTTGTCCCACCACCTGCCAAACAAAGTTACCCTCCCTTTGATCCACCTACTTTTCAAGCTTGGTCCCAAGCCCACCTCTCTTCCAGTTTTCTTTCCCCAGTCTGAAGAAGGGTCCTGACTCAAAATGTCACCTATTATTGTTTTCCATTGGTGCTGCCAGACCTGCTGAGTTACTCCAGCATTTTGTGTCTTTTTGTAAGCCAGCATCTACAGTTCCCTGAGCCTACATTAATCCTTACAAATCTGGCTGAGATATCTTAAGCATTCTGGTCTGATAGCAAAGGTCCAGAACATGGCAATGAACTTGGAAATAAATGGATAACAAATACTGACACGTGGAACTGCAGATGATGAGGTGTTGCGTAGAACACAAAATCCTGGTGCAATTCAGTGGGTCAGGCAGCATCTCAGACTGGAGAAGGATCCCGATCTGAAACGCTACCTATCCATGTCCTCCAGAAATGCTACCAGTGTCGTTGAGTTATTCACCACTTTGCGTTCTGCGATATGAAAATCACTGAATTTACACCCTGATTTAGATGTTATTTGGTTGCGAGGAATAAGAAGGAGCATGGCAAGAGTAACTGATAAACTGAAAGTATTTGACCTATTCTGCTAACTGTGGCTAAAATAACCATATTGAAAATAAGAAGACCTTCAAAAAAGCAATAGCGGATGCATATCCCTTCAATTTCCTTTGTGTATACATTGGCCCCAATTGGTCATTTCACTTACGAGCTTGACCAGAAAAACAGATAAAAAAAATAACCAAATTTGTGCACTGATCAAATTTGCATCCATTCTTTTCCCAGCTTTGTTCATGATTATGTGAAGACCTGTTCTTGATAAATTCAAGACCTTTTTGACCATATTAAACCATGTTTGCTGAGCGGCCTAATGACACATCATAGGAAATATTATTCCTATTTGCCGCTTTAGAAGCATGATGTTTTGTTCCAACTGCACTGTCTGTCCAAACATGGAACAAAATTAAGAGAGTTAGGTCTGGATATTCATTCATTCATGTTTTAAAAGAAGCACTGAAATAATGCTACAGGATAGATCCACAACTATCCCAGTGCAGTCTTCATACATCCAGCTTGTTCATGGATTTGTATCCTTAGGAGACATGGTCTGAAACTAATTTGTAAGAACTGGCATCTTGTCTTAAGGACTGCTGAATCTAAATGTTGATGTCATGAAATCACCTTGTCTGTCTGCCAAAAATTGGTAGAAATTAGAACTTATTCCATTATGCAAAAACTGATACTCGCATTCGCTCCGATTAAGGAACCAAAATCGGAGTCATCCAATTATGGAACCAAAACTGACACATTATAAATTTTCTTTGCAAAGCTGTCTTAGACCAGGCCGTCAGATGGAGTTGTCTGGCAAAAATGGTGAGAATGATGGGTTTAGCCACAAAATTGCAATGGCCATTAGAGGAATGTAGAATAACTGAGGATGACAGTTCTTCCATATCCAATCTTCCATCTCTCATTCACTTTGCTTTTTCTCATCCCTTCTGTCTAATGCACAGACCTCTCCTTTTCTCCCGCCCGTTTTCATGGTGGTATGCTTGTACCTTTTATATTTCAAGTCACCAGCACTCCATCTAGCATTTGAAATGTGCTTTATTTGTCGTAGGTTACAGAGGTGGAATAGGCACATGGTGAGTTAGTAGGTGTGAGTTGTCTGTAGCTGTGCCAGGAGGAAAATAATTTATAGGTCAGCTCCCCAGATGATTGGTACAAGAGCTCGGTTCCAAAGTACAGCTGAAGACTATGATGGAGCAGCCATTAGATACAGGCTGATCAGCATGCACAATGAAATGTTCGGGGATTGTCTGGCCTGCGTGAAAGTCTGCATGAGATATTTAAAAGTATAGGCGAATTATGCTCCACCTTTGATTATAACTTTCAACAAAGGTTGGAACTCTCCAGGTGAGAACATGCCAGGAATAGTGCATATAGATTTTGACTTGCTTATACATGCCTTTGAGGCAATGTAGAAAATATTGCTGGGATATGAGGGTTGTCTCATGATCCAAGGTTGACATGAATAGACCTATACTCCAGAGTTTAAAAGAATGAATAATGATCTCACCAATACGCTTGTGGTTCCGAGTGTTTGACATGGTAAATGCTGTATAATGGAGAAAATCTGGAACTTGCAGACCTAGTTTTAGGGGATAGAGTCACGCACAAGACTAAAATAAGAATATGTAGAAACAAAAAACTGCAGATGCTGGTCAATACACAAAGGACACAAGGTGCTGGAACAACTCAGCAGGTCAGATAGCATCTCTGGAGAACATGAACATGAACCTTGAACATTAACACTTTATATGTTTCTATAAGATCCCCTGTCATCCTTCTAAATTCCAGTGAATACAAACCCAGTCGACCCATTCTTTCATCATATGTCAGTCCTGACATCCCGGGAATTAACCTGGTGAACCTACGCTGCACTCAATAGCAATAATGTCCTTCTTCAAATTAGGAGACCAAAATTGCACACAATACTCCAGGTGTAGTCTCATCAGGGCCCTGTACAACTGCAGTAGGATGTCCTTGCTCCTAAATTCAAATCCTCTCGCAAAGAAGGCCAACATGCCATTAACTTTCTTCAATGGCTGCTGTACCTGCATGCTATTTTCAGTAACTGATGTACATGCACACCCAGGTCTCATTGCACCTTCTCTTTTCCTAATCTGACACCATTCAGATAATAGGAAGACACAAAATGCTGGGATAACTCAGCGGGACAGGCAGCATCTATGGAGAGAAGGAATGGGTGACGTTTTGGGTAGAGGCCCTTCTTCAGACAGAAGGTTCTGACTGAAGTACAAGCACACCCAGACTGAAGGTTCAGACTGAAGAAGGATCTCTTTTTGAAAGTCCAGATGCACCACATCCACTGGCTCTCCTTTATCTATTCCACTTGTTCCATCCTTAAAAAATTCCAGAAGGTTAGTCGAGCATGATTTCCCTTTCATAATCCATGCTGACTTTGACCGATCCTGCCACTGCTTTCCAAACATGCTGCTATAACATCTTTAACATTCGACTCAAGCATCTTCCCCACTACCAATGGTAACTGGTCTGCCTGTTTTCTCTCTCCCTCCTTTCTTAAAAAGTGGGGTTACATTGGTTACCCTCCAGTCCACAGGAATTGATCCATAGTCGAATGCATCTACGATGTCTAAGGCAACCTTCTTGAGTACTCGGGGATGCAGACCATCAGGCCCGGGGATTTATCTGCCTTCAATCCCAACAGTTTACCTCACACCATTTAAAATATATATTAAACTATCAAAACTAATCAATCACTGACTAATTACCCTATTGTATTCCCTAACAGCCCACCATCATTGTGCCTTTGTATGCCTTACTATTTTTGTGGCGTTATGAACCCAGCTGGTGAATGGTTAACTATTTTCAAGTGGAGGAAGTTGCAAGTAGAAACAAATCACAAGTGTAAGCAGGCCTTGGGCTTAAATTATCCAGCAATGAACTATTCCACCTCATCTTGAGTGGCTGGAGTTCAGAATATCCAACTGATTGAACATTGCTGGGAACTTTCAAGACTGGTAATGGTGAGCACACACATCTGGTCATCCGGAGGCAGAACATCCCTGGAACAGAGCATCAAACATCTTGACAAACTCTCAGAAGATGGGATGAAGTGAAACCCTCAATGCCCTGGCCAACAGAAAATAACTAGAGCCATTATGATACCATCCAAGTTGGCTAGACAGTAGGTAGATCCTGGAGGCTGTTACCAGGAAAAAGGCAGTAGAGGTCAAAGAGCCTTTCAAGTCTGTTCCACCATTCATAGAGGGTCTGATCTTTGATTTCCACTTTCCTGTCCAATCCCTATTGTCCATAATTCCATTATAGGCTAAGATCTTCTCAATCTTGACTATATTGAATGTTGACATCCACAGCCCTCTGGGAATGGAAATGATAAGGCTTTAAAACCACGTTGGAGAGAAAAAAGATCTTTTTTATTTCAGTAGGACACAAAGTGCTGGATGCAGGAAATAATTTCCAGGTGTTGGGGGAGTCCAGAACCAAGGGTCATAGTTTAAGAATAAGGGGTAGGCCATTTAGGACTGAGACGAGGAAAAATGTCTTCACTTAGATAGTTGTGAATGTGGAATTCTCTGCCAAAGAAGGCAGTGGAGGCCAATTCAATGGATGTTTTCAAGAGAGAGTTAGATTTAGCTCTTGGGGCCAAAGGAGTCAAGGGATATGGGGAAAAAAGTAGGAACGGGGTACTGATTTTAGATGATCAGCCATGATCATATTGAATGGCGGTGCTGGCTCAAAGGGCCAAATGGCCTACTCCTGCACCTATTTTTCTATGTATCCCTGTGCTGCTTTCTGCTCTCTACCTGATGAGGCGATTAATTTCTCTTGTCTTTATTTGTGATTTTTGGTGCGCAACAATGTGCTTCAACTTGGAGACTTGGCATATAGCAGTTGTTATCACCTGGAATGATTTGGGATGATGGTGGCTTTCACTAGTTACAGACCTTGCATGTGAGTGTGGAGCTTTGCCTGCAGATCTGTCTGCACGGCCTCCAGAAGAATTGTTGATTTGAGAATGCTCGGTGAGGGTGGTTGCTCCCTTTTATTCTTGGAGGGCTCTACAGGAATAATTTCCCCACCCGGCGCCTCCATTTTCCTCCCATTGTCTTGATAAGGAAGGCCTTGTCTTTGGGTCACAGCCATCTGCTGCCTGCCGTGGAAGCACTGCGGGATTATGACAAAAACATTTTTTTTTTCTTGAGTCAAACAGATGACTTCAAACCCGCAACATTAAGAAAAAAAAAATAATAAAAAAAAAGATTAAAACAAGAATATTGAAAATAAAATGCAGATTTTATAAGCTCCTGACTAATTTTATACTATGATCAAATCCAGTAACATATTTAAAAAAAAAACATGTATTCCACTATAGAATCTCCACACCCTCATACCAAAGTGGGCCTGATTTGAAGTGTCAGTGATATTTAACTCCTCATTATTGTGCAAGTTATTGTACTTGACCTGGCCAGCATTCTTTCTTTCTCTAACTGTTATGCAAGTGAACAAGCAAGTCTGTTTCTAATTGTGGGATGGATCTTCTTATTCTAATTGGGTTGTTCAAATCAAATTTTAATTTTTACTTGACTG